>NC_069503.1:1018278747-1018486247 GCF_027579735.1 Bombina bombina
CAGATTTATATACATTAGATTAATTAAATTAACACATACCCAGGGACAGTTTCTAGCAGAGAAATCAAGTGTGTAGGTTACAGGAGAATTAAAGGGACAGTCAAGTCCAAAAAAAACTTTCATGATTTAAATAGGGCATGTCATTTTAAATAACTTTCCAATTTACTTTTATCATCAATTTTGCTTTGTTCTCTTGGTATTCTTAGTTGAAAGCTAAACCTAGGAGGTTCATATGCAAATTTCTTAGACCTTGAAGGCCACCTCTAATCTGAATGCATTTTGACAGTTTTTCACCACTAGAGGGAGTTAGTTCATGTGTTTCACATAGATAACATTGAGCTCACACATGTGAAGTTACCTAGAAGTGAGCACTGATTGGCTAACATGCAAGTCTGTCAAAAGAACTGTAATAAGGGGGCAGTTTGCAGAGGCTTTGCTACAAGGTAATCACAGAGGTAAAAAGTGTATTATTATAACTGTGCTGGTTATGCAAAACTGAGGAATTGGTAATAAAGGGATTATCTATCTTTTTAAACAACAAAAAATCTGGTGTTGACTGTCCCTTTAACCACACCCACCAACAGTTTCCATAGGTTTGTCCACTCTGTTCCACCCCAAAATATCAAATGTAAATTGCAAAAAATAAATATTGCATTATTGATCCAATCTGCAAACTGGAGACGATTCACAGATCCCAGTTCACCAAATGAGGTATATTTTTATTATATATATTTTATATATCATAAATGATCAGTATCAACAAAGAATTTCCAGTTTGAGATCACAGATCTTTCCCATGTTTTATATGTGTCTAGGAAAATTACAAAGGCCTGTGTCACCTTGATTGTAACTCTGTTTGGTTAAAAGTTATCATGTGTGGCTGTAGTTTTGGTTCTCAGAGAAGAAAAGGCCTTGATACAGCCCTAGGCCTGGGCCATTTTGGCAAAATACGGTAAATAATATATAAGTGCTCTAGGGGACAGGATACTGTAAACCTATTTCACTCTATCTTATAGTGTGACTTGACAGCTCTATTGTGAGGACGTCATGTGATTGATAGGGGACTAATTAGCATTGTTTTAGTACAATATTTTTTAGAATGGATTTATATATTTTATGCACATAACAGCAAATATAAAGTGTATAGCAGCATTGAAACTGTTGCACAAATTTACTCACACCTGACTTATTCTGTGGCGCTAAATGAAATTTATCCTATTCAAGTTGAAAATATTATATATTTAACTTCAAAAATAATCTTAGACTTTAATAAATATTGTACAAAAATAAAATGCATTAAATTGCAAGTGAATCCCACTTAGGGTTGTCACCTGTTTGGGAATGACCCGGACAGTTTGGGTTTCCATTTGTGTGCCAGGTTTAAAGCTGATTCAGGCCAATGTCAGGGTTTACTAGGAAACAGCTACAGTCAAAAAGGTGACATTGTGTATTTGCAACATACTGTACATGGCTACAGTTACTTCTCTCGTGTGTGTCTTTGTGAAGGAAAGTGTCTGAATGTGGGAGTGTGTCTGTGTGTGTAAGTGTCTTTGTGTGTTTTTGTGCTTGTTAGTGTCTTTCTGTGTGTGTGAGTCTGTGTGTGAAAGAGTAAGTATGTGGGAGAGAGAATGTGTGTTACTGTGTGAGAGAGTATATGTGTGTGAGAGCGTTAGTGTCTTTGTGTATGTGTATGAATGCATGTGAGAGAGAATGGGTTATTGTGTGAGAGAGTATATGTGTGTGAGAGCATTAGTGTCTTTGTGTGTGTGTGTGTGTGTGTGTGAATGCGTGTGAGAGAGAATGTGTTAGTGTGTGAGAGAGTATGTGTCTGTGAGAGCGTTAGTTTCTTTATGTATGTTTATGAAAGAGTGTGTGAGGTTTGAGTGTGTGTTAAGAGTGAGTGTGTATTAGTGTGTTATAATGTATGTGAGAGTGAGTGTGTTATTGTGTGAGAATGTGTGTTAATGTTTATCAGTGTGTTATAGTCTGTGTGAGAGTGTGTGGTACTGTGTGAAAATGTGTGTGTGTATTAGTGTCTTTTAGGGGCCTAGTTATCAAGCCGTCAACCTCAAATACGCTGGAATTCCACAGTGTATTTGTGGCGAGGCTGATTCGCCTTAGTTATCAAGCCCTAGCTACCGGCAAAAGTAGAATTTAGTGACGTAAGCTTCGATCCGCCGGACTCAGTCCGACACAGATCGATTCTTATGTCACTACAGATGTTCCGCACACAAGTGCGGCACAATCTGACTACTTTTGCTAGTTATCAAAAAACTAGCAGGTACGCTCGGCATTTTTCCGGCCCAGCGTACCTGGTTTTCAATCCGCCGCCCTGGAGGCAGCTGATCCCATAGGAATCAATGGGAGTCTGACCATCAGCCAATCAGATTGAGCTCGCATTCTATTGGCTGATCGGAACAGCCAATAGAATGCGAGCTCAATCTGATTGGCTGATTGGATCAGCCAATCGGATTGAACTTCAATCTGATTGGCTGATTCAATCAGCCAATCAGATTTTTCCTACCTTAATTTCAATTGTCTGATAGAATCCTATCAGCCAATCGGAATTGAAGGGACGCCATCTTGGATGACGTCCCTTAAAGGAATATCCATTCGTCGGTAGTCGTCGGGAAGAAGAGGATGGCTCTGCGTCAGCTCGTCTGAAGATTGCTCCGCTCCGGATGGATGAAGATTGAAGACGCCGCTTGGAAGATGACATCGCCCGGATGGAAGAATTCTTCAGCGCCGCCTGGATGATGACTTCATCGGATGGAAGATTTCTTCAGCGCCCCTTGGATGATGACTTCTGCCGCTCCGGATCTCCTCTTCGGTTCCATCGATGGTCGGCTGGCTGAAGACGACTAAAGGTAGATGATCTTCAGGGGGGTAGTGTTAGGTTTTTTTAAGGGGGGTTTGGGTTAGATTAGGGGTATGTGGGTGGTGGGTTTTAATGTTGGGGGGGGTTGTATTTTTCTTTTACAGGCAAAAGAGCTGAATTCTTTGGGGCATGCCCCACAAAAGGCCCTTTTAAGGGCTGGTAAGGTAAAAGAGCTTTGAACTTTTTAATTTAGAATAGGGTAGGGAATTTTTTTATTTTGGGGGGCTTTGTTATTTTATTAGGGGGCTTAGATTAGGTGTAAGTAGCTTAAAATTGTTGTAATATTTTTTAAATGTTTTTTTGTAACAGCTTTTTTTTATTTTTGTACTTTAGTTAGTTTATGTAATTGTATTTAATTTTAGTTATTTGTAGGTAATTTATTTAATTAATTTAATGATAGTGTAGTGTTAGGTTTAATTGTAACTTAGGTTAGGATTTATTTTACAGGTAATTTTGTATTTCTTTTAGCTAGGTAGTTATTAAATAGTTAATAACTATTTAATAACTATTCTAACTAGCTAAAATAAATGTCAAGTTACCTGTAAAATAAATATAAATCCTAAAATAGCTACAATGTAATTATTAATTACATTGTAGCTATCTTAGGGTTTATTTTACAGGTAAGTATTTAGTTTTAAATAGGAATAATTTATTTAAGTATAGTGTAGTGTTAGGTGTAATTGTAACTTAGGTTAGTTTTTATTTTACAGGTAAATTTCTCTTTAATTTAGATAGGTAGCTATTAAATAGTTAATAGCTATTTAATAGCTATTGTACCTAGTTAAAATAAATTGAAAGATGCCTGTAAAATAAAAATAAATCCTAAAATAGCTACAATATAATTATTATTTATACTGTAGCTATATTAGGGTTTATTTTAAAGGTAAGTATTTAGTTTTAAATATGATTAATTTAGTTAATAAGAGAAATATTATTTAGATTTATTTAATTAATATTTAAGTTAGGGGGGTTTTAGGGTTAGTGTTAGACTTAGGTTTAGGGGTTAATAATTTTATTACAGTGGCGGCGGTGTAGTGGGGGCAGGATAGGGGTTAATACATTTATTATAGGTGGCGACGGTGTAGGGGGGGCAGGATAGGGGTTAATAAATTTATTATAGGTGGCGACGGTGTATGGGGGGGCAGATTAGGGGTTAATAAGTTTAATATAGGTTGCGGCGGGGTCTGGGAGCGGCGGTTTAGGGGTTAAACTATTTATTTAGTTGAGACGAGGTCCGGGATCGTCAGGATAGGGGTTAATAACTTTATTATAGGTGGCGACGGTATAGGGGGGGCAGGATAGGGGTTACTAGGTATAATGTAGGTGGCGGCGGTGTCCGGGAGCGGTGGTTTAGGGGTTAATACATTTATAAGAGTTGCGGCGGGGTCTAGGAGCGGCGGTTTAGGGGTTAATAACTTTATTGAGTTGCGGGGGGCTCCGGGGGCGCCTGTATAGGGGGTAGAACAGTGTAGTTAGTGTGGGTGCTTAGTGACAGGCTAGCAATAAAGCTGTAAAAAAGCCAAAGAGCAGCGAGATCGGATGAGTGATAACTCTCACAGTCCGCTGCTCATCGCCCCGTACTTGGTGCGCAGCTTTTTGACAGCTTTATTGATAACTTAGGCGAAATTTTTCAGTTCCGCGGCGGCGATGGTAGGCAAGCTTAGGCGGGCGTATTGAACCGGCGAAGGCAGGTGAAGTAGACGGCTTGATAACTAGGCCCCATAGTCTGTTTGAAAGCGTGAGTGTGTGTGAGAGTGTCTGTGTGTGTGTCTGTGTGAGGTTGTTAGTGTGTGAGAAAGTGTGTGTTTGTGAGAGAGAGTGTGGGTGAGGGAGAGAGTGTGAGTGAGAGAGAGAGTGTGAGTGTATGTGAGAAAGTGATTATCTGAATATACTTAGTTGAAAAGCACACCTAGGTATGCTTATGTGCAACAATGCATTACTGGGAGCTAGTTGCTGACTGGAGGCTGAAATTAAATTCTCTTTTTATTCATTCACTAGATGTGTCCAGCTAGCTCTCAGTAGTACACTGCTGCTCCTTCAACAAAGGATACCAAAAGAATGAAATTGGGGGGGGGAGCTAACTCCTGTAATGGCAGGAAGCTCCAGAGACTTTAGCAGCTAAAATCGGCTCATACACTTAGCCTACACCAGACGGCACAACCACAAGGCTGACTCCTATACTAACACAGCAGACTGGTAAAGTGTGACACCTTCCTCCTATTATGATGGAAGTGGCTATATCCCTTCAGAAAGGTCTCTGCTCACGCCTGGACCAGCATCGTACTAGCTGGTCCATCGTACTAGCTGCTACTAAGATCCCTCACTGAAGCTCCCTGCGCTACTGACGACAGATATTAGCTAAGCAGTATACAAAGAGGTGAGGGCGGTGTGCTCAAAGAACTAGGATCAGCAGAAACAATGGCTTTGCAGCTAGCGCATTGCACAGATCCTGCTACTTTGATGAGGAGGACTCAGGTTGTATTAGACAGGCAAGCATCTGGAATCATTCTTCAAAAGTTTCAGCAATCTCCTCTAATGATCTTAGTAAGAGAGCCCGATCTCCAGCTATATTACGACGACAGGCCTAGGTGGCATGGGTCACATGTACATCTGAGTTACTCTCGATTGAACTTTAACCCCAAATTCACCTTGGACCCTCTGCACTCTTCTTTGACCCCAAGATCTGTAGTAGGGTGAATGCCTAACAAACACCAGGCAGTGTCCGGATAGCCTTTATGCAGGTTACAGCAGGCCACTGTCCTATTCTCAACGTTGAGACTTTGTCCAGACTGAGTGTACATTTTGAGATCCATAGCCATTTGTTAATAGATGGTCCATACTCCGGATGATGGCCTTGGGGCCTGAAGGATGTAAACTTATAGCTCTGGACATAACAATATTCCCCTAAGATACTAGTTGCATGGCAGTTGTTTCTCCAGAGACTTTAGCAGCTAAAATCGGCTCATACACTTAGCCTACACCAGACGGCACAACCACAAGGCTGACTCCTATACTAACACAGCAGACTGGTAAAGTGTGACACCTTCCTCCTATTATGATGGAAGTGGCTATATCCCTTCAGAAAGGTCTCTGCTCACGCCTGGACCAGCATCGTACTAGCTGGTCCATCGTACTAGCTGCTACTAAGATCCCTCACTGAAGCTCCCTGCGCTACTGACGACAGATATTAGCTAAGCAGTATACAAAGAGGTGAGGGCGGTGTGCTCAAAGAACTAGGATCAGCAGAAACAATGGCTTTGCAGCTAGCGCATTGCACAGATCCTGCTACTTTGATGAGGAGGACTCAGGTTGTATTAGACAGGCAAGCATCTGGAATCATTCTTCAAAAGTTTCAGCAATCTCCTCTAATGATCTTAGTAAGAGAGCCCGATCTCCAGCTATATTACGACGACAGGCCTAGGTGGCATGGGTCACATGTACATCTGAGTTACTCTCGATTGAACTTTAACCCCAAATTCACCTTGGACCCTCTGCACTCTTCTTTGACCCCAAGATCTGTAGTAGGGTGAATGCCTAACAAACACCAGGCAGTGTCCGGATAGCCTTTATGCAGGTTACAGCAGGCCACTGTCCTATTCTCAACGTTGAGACTTTGTCCAGACTGAGTGTACATTTTGAGATCCATAGCCATTTGTTAATAGATGGTCCATACTCCAGAGGACATGACAGATTAGTTTGGGTTGAACTGATTTCAACAACGGCAAACTAGACCCCTTCCCTTCTGTCCTCAGTCGGTCCTAGCAACGTCTTTAACCAATGGAGAACCTGATACTGTATCAGACAGCTGTTTTCTGGTGCGATAGTCCTATATAGATTTTCTACCATTTCTTTTTCTTTTTTTTCTTCACAATGTATGCAAAACTGGGTTTTTGTTTTGTGGGGTGGCCTGCCAAATGATTATATGAGGGTTGGTCTTCTCAAACACAGTCTAAGACATTATACTTGTCACTATTAATTACAGTACTGTGACAGATGCTTCATAAGTCATGCAAAAATGTTTGTGTTTGGGATCTATTTCACATTAGTATCTCCAGTTATTTAATCATTTTATCCAAACAGATAATAAATATTGTTGGCTATAATACTTGTAGTTCCTGTATCCCCACAGTCACAAAGGTGAGGAGTTGGCTGATCCCAGTAACTCAGTTCTCTATTCCCTATAGTATGACGACTGGTGAGACTGATGTATTAGGCACCGACAAAACTGAACCCATAGCGAAAGGAGAGTATATCTTTTTGTTGTGATGGTGGGTGATATGTGACGCTTATAGCAGTCTGTCATTTACTATACTGTGACAAACCTCTAGTTATTTATCTGTGTTATGTATGCACACCTCTTCAACTCGAGCTATTCTGCTATAGCAAAGTGAATATATGTCTGTCCCCTCCCTTTTTACCCCTCATAATGTTGTGTGCTTAAGGCTATCTGAATGTTCTTAGTCATAGAACCTTTCATGCTCTGCTTGATGTAGAGCCCCTCATACTCGGTTTATAGATCTTTTCTAGTGTTAAGATACATTGAAGTGTATTAGTTCCTCCTAGTTACACATATAGTTATGGCTCCTGTCTTCCCCCTCAGCCGGCGGGGGGAGGATGGGCGACAGGTGGAAGTTTTAAATGGAGTGAGCCAGATTTAATACCTTACACACTTTAGCATCCTTCATTCTGTATTGGTGGCTTTATAGGAGTGGATTGTGCAATAATATCACTACCACCTCATAGCTTACAGTATTCTTTTATACTTAGCCCACCCCTTAATCTCTATACTATTATAACCTAAGAGTTGCAATACCACCTCAAGATAGAATATTAACTCTGTCAACTCCCTTTGACTCTCAACATTCTCTTCTCCACTCCCCCCCCCCCATAGCTCGGCTATGAATGGTGCTTACCTGTTGTTAAACTTATAACCCCTTGGTGTAATTAGACACCATAGGGCCTTTGATTTGACTATCTCAATATGCCAGTTTGATCTACTGCAAATGGCCCTTATGAGGCTGGATACTTAGTCACGTATGAAAGCTATTAACAATATAACACACACATATATCATTGCTCTATTTATATTTTCTCAGCTCTCTTTGCTGACGTTTATGTTGGTCTTGGGTTCAAAAGCGACCTATAGTAGTGACCTGTGGAGAGTTTATTATGGTAAAATGGAGGATTCATAAGCTTATGCCATGTTACTCTATATAGTATTCATTAATTTTGGTATACTATGTAAATGTATTTCTATGTCAGTCTGTGTATGATATGCCACTTGTAACTTGGTAGTTATTATTTGTTGTACCTTTTTGAAAATCCTCAATAAAAGAATTAAAAAAAAAAAAAAAAAAAAGAATGAAGCAAATTTGATATTAGAAGTAAATTGGAAAGTTTCTTAAAATTACATGCTCTATCTGTATCCTGATGCCCCTTTAAAACCTGCCAACATTTTTATGATAATTCTTACAGATTTGCCTACATAAACTATTTAAACAGACATTGCAATATGCATTTTCCATATGGAAGAATTTGTTCTCTTCACTAAGGTCCATTGACCTTGTGTCCTTGCTGATGTGTGCTCAGTGAGGCAATGACCTGAGTTTATCCACACGGAGCCACTTGTTTTATGTTTCCGTGCACTATGAAATGACTGGTATCCTGGTCTCTGTCTACTTATATGTTTAAGGGCTGATCTATAGCAGAGAAAAGCTAAATACTTTACTTTACTTGTAATACATTATTATTTTTTGTTTTATCCTTTAATGTAATGAATCTTCTGTTTTGTTTCTCTATATCTTTTACCATCAACCTATACATGTAAAATCACTGTGCATCAAATCATTGTAACCAATGATAAAGATAAATTAGTATAGAGATACAAATCCTAGGAAAATCACTGCCAGTGTCTGTAACATAACTCTTAATTTTTAATTGTGTAACCTTTTGCTATAATACACTCAAGTGCATAGCAGCCATAATATTGTGGAGGGGATAGGTAAGTAGGCACAATAATACCCATGGGAAATGTAATTATTCAAATACTAAGGCCTAGATTACGAGTTTTGCGGTAGCTGATAAAGCAGCGTTAATAGGTGCTAATGCTTCTTTTTTACTACCGCTGGTATTACGAGTCTTGCAGGTTTAGGGTCACCGCACACTTTTTTGGCCTTACCGCCAAAGTGTTTTTTCTATGGGATTTCCATAGCGCTGGTATTACGAGTCTGTCCTGGGAGGCCAAAAAGTGAGCGGTACACCCTCTACTGCCAAGATTCCTACCGCATTTGAAAGTCAGTAGTTATGAGTTTTACGCTACAAAACCGTAGCATAAAACTCATAACTAAAGTGCTAAAAGGTACACTAAAACCCATAAACTACCTATTAACCCCTAAACCGAGGCCCTCCCGCATCGCAAACACTGAAATAAAATTATTAACCCCTATTCTGCTGCTCCAGACATCGCCGCCACTAGAATAAACATATTAACCCCTAAACCGCCGCACTCCCGCCTTGCAAACACTAGTTAAATATTATTAACCCCTAATCTGCCGCCCCCAATGTCGCCGCTACTATAATAAACATATTACCCCTAAACCGCCGCACTCCCGCCTCACAAACATTAGTTAAATATTATAAACCCCTAATCTGCCACCCCCAACGTCGCTGCCACTATATTAAAGTTATTAACCCCTAAATCTACGTCTAACCCTAACACCCCCTAACTTAAATATAATTTAAATAAATCTAAATAAAAATTACTATTAATAACTAAATTATTCCTATTTAAAACTAAATACTTACCTATAAAATAAACCCTAAGCTAGCTATGCTAGCTTAGGGTTTATTTTATTTTACAGGCAAGTTTATATTTATTTTAACTAGATAGAATAGTTACTAAATAGTTATTAACTATTTACTAACTACCTAGCTAAAATAAATACAAAAGTACCTGTAAAATTAAACCTAACCTAAGTTACAATAACACCTAACACTACACTACAATTAAATAAATTAACTAAATTAACAACAATTAAATAAATTAAATTAAATTAGCTAAAGTACAAAAAAAACCCCCCACTAAATTACAGAAAATAATAAACAAATTACAAAATATTTAAACTAATTACACCTAATCTAATAGCCCTATCAAAATAAAAAAGCCTCCACAAAATAAAAAAAAACCCTAGCCAAAACTAAACTACCAATAGCCCTAAAAAGGGCCTTTTGCAGGGCATTGCCCCAAAGAAATCAGCTCTTTTACCAGGAAAAAAAAATACAAACAACCCCCCCAACAGTGAAACCCACCACCCACACAACCAACCCCCCAAATAAAACCCTATCTAAAAGAAAACTAAGCTCCCCATTGCCCTGAAAAGGACATTTGGATGGGCATTGCCCTTAAAAGGGCAGTTAGCTCTATTGCAGCCCAAACCCTAACCTAAAAATAAAACCCACCCAATACACCATTAAAAAAACCTAACACTAACCCCCTGAAGATCGACTTACTGGGTGAAGTCTTAACTATTTAGTAACTATTCTACCTAGTTAAAATAAATACAAACTTGCCTGTAAAATAAAAATATAACCTAAGCTAGCTACAATGTAACTATTAGTTATATTGTAGCTATCTTAGGGTTTATTTTACAGGTAAGTATTTAGTTTTAAATAGGAATTATTTAGTTAATGATAGGAATATTTATTTATATTTCTTTTAATTATATTTAAGTTAGGGGGTGTTAGGGTTAGACTTAGGTTTAGGGGTTAATACATTTAGTATAGTGGCGGTGACGTTAAGGGCAGCAGATTAGGGGTTAATAAATGTAGGTAGGTGGCGGCGATGTTAGGGATGGCATATTAGGGGTTAATAATAATAAACTAATGTTTGCGAGGCGGGAGTGTGGCGGTTTAGGGGTTAATATGTTTATTATAGTGGCAGCGATGTACGGAGTGGTAGATTAGGGGTTAATAAGTGTAGGTAGGTTGTGGCGACATTGGGGGTGGCAGATTAGGGGTTAATAAATATAATGTAGGTGGCGGCGATGTTGGGGGCAGCAAATTAGGGGTTCATAAGTATAATGTAGGTGTCGGCGATGTCCGGAGTGGCAGATTAGGGGTTAATAAATATAATGCAGGTGTCGGCAATGGCAGATTAGGGATTAATATGTGTAAGATTAGGGGTGTTTAGACTCGGGGTTCATGTTAGGGTGTTAGGTGTAAACATACATTTTATTTCACCATAGGAATCAATGGGGCTGCGTTACTGAGTTATACGCTGCTTTTTTGCAGGTGTTAGACTTTTTTTCAGCCGGCTCTCCCCGTTGATTCCTATGGGGAAATCATGCACGAGCACGTTACACCAGCTCACCGCTGACTTAAGCAGCGCTGGTATTGGAGTGATATTTGGAGCAAAATTTTGCTCTACGCTCACTTCTTGTCTTTTAATGCCGGGTTTGTAAAAACCTGTAATACCAGCGTTGCATGTAAGTGAGCGGTGAGAGAAAACTGTTTGTTAGCACCGCATCCATGTTATCGCAAAACTTGTAATCTAGGCGTAAGAATTTCCTTTTTAAAGATAGGGTAGAAAAATGAGGCCTTGTATTGTAAGAAAATATTTTTAAGGTGATAATTGTTAAAGGGACAGTCAAGTCCAAAAAAACTTCCATGTTTCAAATAGAGCATGTCATTTTAAACAACTTTTCAATTTACTTTTATCACCAATTTTGCTTTGTTCTCTTGGTATTCTTAGTTGAAAGCTAAACCGAGGAAGGCTCCTATGATAATTTCTATGCCCTTGAAGGCCGCCTCTAATCACATGCTTTTTTATTTGCTTTTCACAACAGGGGAGAGCTAGTTCATGTAAACCATATAGATAACATTGTGATCAAGTCCGTGGCTTGTGGCAGACACTGCACTAATTGGCTAAAGTGAAAGTCAATAGATAATAAATAAATTGTCATGTGATCAGGGGCCTGTCAGAAGATGCTTAGATACAAGGTAATCACAGAGGCAAAAAGTATATTAATATAACTGTGTTGGTTATGCAAAACTGGGGAATGGGTAATAAAGGGATTATCTATCTTTTAAAACAACAATAATTCTGGTGTTGACTGTTCGTTTAAGAAGTATTCAACAGAGCCTGAGGCAAGGGCTGGGGGGGGGGGCAGATTGGCATTTGCCCCCTGGGTTGTTACTAGTGCTGGATGGATGGCCATTGCAGTCAAAGAGGATGTAGCCCGGCGCATAGCTGAGTTCACAGAGCTAGGTGAAGTGGTGGATTTTCTGACAGAAATGCAGGGGTGCCAATATTTTTGGCCATAACTGTATGTAGACACAAATGTGTAATGCTATTTCTACTGACATTTGTTGATTGTATGCCTCTGATTGGAACCTCAATAAAAATATATAAAAATAATAATAATAAAAGAAATAAAAAAAATATGTGTTAGTGGGCTGCTTTCAAACACTCCCAGGTTTGGAACCATAAAATCAGCTGACATTCTCATGGCCAACATCACAGGGCTCAGCAAAAAATGTTCTGCTGCACTTGTGTGCGTCCATATGTGCATATACCTACGTGTGTGTGCGTATGTGTATATACCTACGTGTGCATGAGAATGTGTATATACCTACGTGTGTGTGCGTATGTGTATATACCTACGTATGCATGCATATATGTGTATATACCTACGTGTGTGTGCGTATGTGTATATACCTATGTGTGCATGTGAATGTGTATATACCTACGTGTGTGTGCGTATGTGTATATACCTACGTGTGCATGAGAATGTGTATATACCTACGTGTGTGTGCGTATGTGTATATACCTACGTGTGTGTGCGTATGTGTATATACCTATGTGTGTGTGCGTATGTGTATATACCTACGTGTGTGTGCGTATGTGTATATGCCTACGTGTGCATGCATATATGTGTATATACCTATGTGTGTGTGTATGTGTATATGCCTACGTGTGTGTGTGCCTATGTGTATATACCTACGTGTGCATGCATATATGTGTATATACCTACGTGTGTGTGCGTATGTGTATATACCTACGTGTGCATGAGAATGTGTATATACCTACGTGTGTGTGCGTATGTGTATATACCTACGTGTGCATGAGAATGTGTATATACCTACGTGTGTGTGCGTATGTGTATATACCTATGTGTGTGTGCGTATGTGTATATACCTACGTATGCATGCATATATGTGTATATACCTACGTGTGCGTGCGTATGTGTATATACCTACGTATGCATGAGAATGTGTATATACCTACGTGTGTGTGCGTATGTGTATATACCTACGTGTGTGTGCGTATGTGTATATACCTACGTATGCATGAGAATGTGTATATACCTACGTGTGTGTGCGTATGTGTATATACCTACGTATGCATGCATATATGTGTATATACCTACGTGTGTGTGCGTATGTGTATATACCAACGTGTGCACGAGAATGTGTATATACCTACGTGTGTGTGCGTATGTGTATATACCTACGTGTGCATGAGAATGTGTATATACCTACGTGTGTGTGCGTATATGTATATACCTACGTATGCATGCATATATGTGTATATACCTACGTGTGTGTGCGTATGTGTATATACCTATGTGTGCATGTGAATGTGTATATACCTACGTTTGTGTGCGTATGTGTATATACCTACGTATGCATGCATATATGTGTATATACCTACGTGTGTGTGCGTATGTGTATATACCAACGTGTGCATGAGAATGTGTATATACCTACGTGTGTGTGCGTATGTGTATATACCTACGTGTGCATGAGAATGTGTATATACCTACGTGTGTGTGCGTATGTGTATATACCTACGTGTGTGTGCGTATGTGTATATACCTACGTGTGCATGAGAATGTGTATATACCTAAGCGTGTGTGCGTATGTGTATATACCTACGCGTGTGTGCGTATGTGTATATACCTACGTGTGTGTGGTTATGTGCATATACCTACGTGTGTGTGCGTATGTGTATATACCTATGTGTGCATGTGAATGTGTATATACCTACTTGTGTGTGCGTATGTGTATATACCTACGTATGCATGCATATATGTGTATATACCTACGTGTGTGTGCGTATGTGTATATACCTACGTGTGTGTGCGTATGTGTATATACCTACGTGTGCATGCATATATGTGAATATACCTAGGTGTGCATGCATATACGTGTATATACCTATGTGTGCATGTGAATGTGTATATACCTACGTGTGTGTGCGTATGTGTATATACCTAAGTATGCATGCAAATATGTGTATATACCTACGTGTGTGTGCGTATGTGTATATACCTACGTGTGTGTGCGTATGTGTATATACCTATGTGTGCATGTGAATGTGTATATACCTACGTGTGTGTGCGTATGTGTATATACCTACGTATGCATGCATATATGTGTATATACGTACGTGTGTGTGCATATGTGTATATACCTATGTGTGCATGTGAATGTGTATATACCTACGTGTGTGTGCGTATGTGTATATACCTACGTATGCATGCATATATGTGTATATACCTACGTGTGTGTGCGTATGTGTATATACCTACGTGTGCATGCATATATGTGTATATACCTACGTGTGTGTGCGTATGTGTATATACCTACGTGTGTGTGCGTATGTGTATATACCTATGTGTGCATGTGAATGTGTATATACCTACGTGTGTGTGCGTATGTGTATATACCTACGTGTGCATGAGAATGTGTATATACCTACGTGTGTGTGCGTATGTGTATATACCTACGTATGCATGCATATATGTGTATATACCTACGTGTGTGTGCGTATGTGTATATACCTACGTGTGTGTGCGCGTATGTGTATATACCTATGTGTGCATGTGAATGTGTATATACCTACGTGTGTGTGCGTATGTGTATATACCTACGTATGCATGCATATATGTGTATATACCTACGTGTGTATGCGTATGTGTATATACCTATGTGTGTGTGCGTATGTGTATATACCTACGTATGCATGCATATATGTGTATATACCTACGTGTGTGTGCGCATGTGTATATACCAACGTGTGCATGAGAATGTGTATATACCTACGTGTGTGTGCGTATGTGTATATACCTACGTGTGCATGAGAATGTGTATATACCTACGTGTGTGTGCGTATGTGTATATACCTACGTGTGTGTGCGTATGTGTATATACCTACGTGTGCATGAGAATGTGTATATACCTACGCGTGTGTGCGTATGTGTATATACCTACGCGTGTGTGCGTATGTGTATATACCTACGCGTGTGTGCGTATGTGTATATACCTACGTGTGTGTGGTTATGTGCATATACCTACGTGTGTGTGCGTATGTGTATATACCTATGTGTGCATGTGAATGTGTATATACCTACTTGTGTGTGCGTATGTGTATATACCTACGTATGCATGCATATATGTGTATATACCTACGTGTGTGTGCGTATGTGTATATACCTACGTGTGTGTGCGTATGTGTATATACCTACGTGTGCATGCATATATGTGAATATACCTAGGTGTGCATGCATATACGTGTATATACCTATGTGTGCATGTGAATGTGTATATACCTACGTGTGTGTGCGTATGTGTATATACCTAAGTATGCATGCAAATATGTGTATATACCTACGTGTGTGTGCGTATGTGTATATACCTACGTGTGTGTGCGTATGTGTATATACCTATGTGTGCATGTGAATGTGTATATACCTACGTGTGTGTGCGTATGTGTATATACCTACGTATGCATGCATATATGTGTATATACGTACGTGTGTGTGCATATGTGTATATACCTATGTGTGCATGTGAATGTGTATATACCTACGTGTGTGTGCGTATGTGTATATACCTACGTATGCATGCATATATGTGTATATACCTACGTGTGTGTGCGTATGTGTATATACCTACGTGTGCATGCATATATGTGTATATACCTACGTGTGTGTGCGTATGTGTATATACCTACGTGTGTGTGCGTATGTGTATATACCTATGTGTGCATGTGAATGTGTATATACCTACGTGTGTGTGCGTATGTGTATATACCTACGTGTGCATGAGAATGTGTATATACCTACGTGTGTGTGCGTATGTGTATATACCTACGTATGCATGCATATATGTGTATATACCTACGTGTGTGTGCGTATGTGTATATACCTACGTGTGTGTGCGCGTATGTGTATATACCTATGTGTGCATGTGAATGTGTATATACCTACGTGTGTGTGCGTATGTGTATATACCTACGTATGCATGCATATATGTGTATATACCTACGTGTGTATGCGTATGTGTATATACCTATGTGTGTGTGCGTATGTGTATATACCTACGTGTGCATGCATATATGTGTATATACCTACGTGTGTGTGCGTATGTGTATATGCCTACGTGTGCATGCATATATGTGAATATACCTAGGTGTGCATGCATATACGTGTATATACCTATGTGTGTGTGTATGTGTATATGCCTACGTGTGTGTGTGAATGTTTATAATATCTACGTGTGTGTGCGTATGTGTATATACCTATGTGTGTGTGCCTATGTGTATATACCTACGTGTGCATGCATATATGTGTATATACCTACGTGTGTGTGCGTATGTGTATATACCTACGTATGTGTGCGTATGTGTATTTACCTACGTGTGCATGCGTATGTGTATATACCTATGTGTGTGTGCGAATGTGTATATACCTACGTGTGTGTGCGAATGTGTATATATCTACGTGTGTGTGAGTATGTCTGTATACCTATGTGTGCATGCGTATGTGTATATACCTATGTGTGTGTGCAAATGTGTATATACCTACGTGTGTGCGAATGTGTATATATCTACATCTGTGTGCGTATGTGTATATACCTATGTGTGCGTATGTGTATATACCTACGTGTGTGTGTGCGTATGTGTATAAACCTATGTGTGCGTGCGTGCGTGCGTATGTGTATATACCTATGTGTGCATGCAAATGTGTATATACCTACGTGTGCGTGCGGATGTGTATATACCTACGCGTGTGTGCGTATGTGTATATACCTATGTGTGTGTGCGTATGTGTATATACCTATGTGTGTGTGCCTATGTGTATATACCTACGTGTGCATGCATATATGTGTATATACCTACGTGTGTGTGCGTATGTGTATATACCTACGTATGTGTGCGTATGTGTATTTACCTACGTGTGCATGCGTATGTGTATATACCTATGTGTGTGTGCGAATGTGTATATACCTACGTGTGTGTGCGAATGTGTATATATCTACGTGTGTGTGAGTATGTCTGTATACCTATGTGTGCATGCGTATGTGTATATACCTATGTGTGTGTGCAAATGTGTATATACCTACGTGTGTGCGAATGTGTATATATCTACATCTGTGTGCGTATGTGTATATACCTATGTGTGCGTATGTGTATATACCTACGTGTGTGTGTGCGTATGTGTATAAACCTATGTGTGCGTGCGTGCGTGCGTATGTGTATATACCTATGTGTGCATGCAAATGTGTATATACCTACGTGTGCGTGCGGATGTGTATATACCTACGCGTGTGTGCGTATGTGTATATACCTATGTGTGTGTGCGTATGTGTATATACCTATGTGTGTGTGCGTATGTGTATATACCTATGTGTGTGTGCGTATGTGTATATACCTACGTGTGTGTGCGTATGTGTATATACCTATGTGTGTGTGCGTATGTGTATATTGTTTCTATAAATCACTTGCTGAAAAAGTATATTTGATTATTTGCGCATTATTCTAGACATGGGACAGAACCCAGTAATTAGATATTTTCAAAGTATTTCATGACCCTAATGAAAATTAGAAAATAAAACACCTTTAAAGGAGCATAAAGCCCAAATTGTTTTCTTTCATGAATCAGGTAGAACATACTATTTTAAGCAGCTTTCCTTCTTTACTTCTGTAATTAAATGACACTCCGTTTACTATATAGTTTACTGAAGGAGCAGCAATGCACTACTGGGAGCTAGACTAACACATTGGGTGAGCTAATAGCAACACTCATATATGTGCAGCCACCAATCAGTAGCTAGGTCCTAGGAGTGAGCTGCTGTTCCTGATCCTGCCTAGATATTATGTTAAACAAAGGATTAAAAGAGAAAGAAGCAAATTAGATAACAGAAATAAATTGGAAAATTGTTTAAAATTATATGCTATATCTGAATCATGAAAGAAAAAAAATTGAGTTTCATGTCCCTTTAAGTGACAAACAGTGTGTGTGCATGTGACACAAGAGTTTGTGATCCTGTAGTGTAATTGTGATGGTGTGCGTATGTATGAAACAATGCTTATAAATGTGACTATAAATGTGATTGTGAGTCTCTGTGTGTGTAAATGTGAGTATGTATGTATAACTATGTAAATTTGAGTTTAGGTGTTTCCCTATTTTGTTTCTCTGCAAATATTGTTGATGTTGGAGTGTGTTTATGTGACCCTGTGTGTTTAAGCAGCAATACCTTTCTCACTGCTGGATACATTTGTTAAATCATTTTCTCATGTTAGTTAAAGGACACCTATACCCAACAGAATAGCATAATCAATAAAAAAAAGTTATTAAAAAATAAAATAAAATTCCTAAACTGCATACAGGCAGACTGTCTGCCAGTACCCAAGATGGTTGGTGAAGAGTGTGGGTTGTGAAGGAAAGAGCCGTTTGGGTGGTTGGGAGGGATCAGGGAGGTGTCAGGTGAGACTGAGAGGGCAATCCCTACATTACAATACTATCACCTTTACTATCTAACTTATTAACCCCTTCACTGTTGGGAATTTCAGAAGTGTGGTGCACAGCTGCAATTAGCGACCTTCTAATTACCGAAAAGTAATGTCTGCTATTTCTGAACAAAAAGGATCCAAGAGAAGCCTTTACAATCACTTGTGGTACGTAAATAATGTCAGTGAGAATCCCAAAGTTTGTGAAAAGGTTAAAATTTTTTTATTTATATGATCAAATTTGGTGGCAAAATTGTGACATGAAATATATTTTAATAGGCCTAGATCAATACCTTGGATTGTCTACTTAGAAAATAGTTTTGATAGGTAAATAAATAACTAAAAATGCACAAATAAAAACATTTTGGGGTAGATTTATGGAATTACTGTAAAATAAATAAATCTTCTGAAAGTTCAACACAGTGGTAATACTGGTCTAGCAGTTAAAGGGATAGGAAAGCCAAAATATGTGTATATGATTCAGATAGAGTATGCTATTTTAAGACACTTTTAAATTCACTTCTATTTTCAAAAATGTTTTGTTCTCTTGGTATCCCTTTTTGAAAAAGAACACGCACATATCCTATACCAGTGGGAGATAGTTGATGATTGGTGCCTGCACACATTTGTCTCTTGTGATTGGCTAACTAGACATATCCTCACTAGTGGAACCTAGCTGCTGATTGGTGCCAGCACACATTTGTCTCTTGTGATTGGCTAACTAGATGCATTCAGCTAGGCTGCCAGTGGTGCAATGCTGTAACTTCAGCAAAGGATAACAAATTTGATAATAGAAGTAAATTGGAAAGTTGTTCAAAATTGTATGTTCTATCCAAATCATGAAAGAATATGTTGGGGTTTTCTGTCCCTTTTAAAGACTGAAATAAATGATTTATTTTGTGTATTCCATTTAAATAATACAACAACAACATTTCCTTTAATTCATTCATTTTGTAAAGGGTAATTGTAATAATGTTGTAAAAATAAACTGAACAGACAACACTGAAACATGGCATGCATTGCTATATATAATTGAAGTATGACTGTTAAAAGGGAAATTGCATGTGTCATGATGTCCCATTTAAAATGTGGCTAGGTTGATGTCAGTTACATTGGCATTTCATGGGAGGATATGTCACATTTAGTTAAAGGGACATGAAACCCACATTTTTTCGTTCATGATTCAGATAGAGAATACAATTTTAAACAACGTTTCAGTTTACTTCTATTACCTAATTTGCTTCATTCTTTAGATATTCGTTATTTAAGAAATAGCAATGCACATGGGTGAGCCAATCACACAAGGCATCTATGTGCAGCCACCAATCAGCAGCTACTGAGCCTATTTAGATATTCTTTTCAACAGAAGATATCAAGAGAATGAAGCAAATTAGATAATAGAATGTAATTGGAAAGTTGTTTAAAATTGCAGGCTTTTTCTGAATCATGAAAGAAAAAAATTTAGGTTTATTGTCCCTTTAAGGATAAGGTAAGGATTAAATGCAACTTTTCCAGTAAAGCCATTTCAGTCTTTCAATTCAGTGTTGCTAAAATGCAGCTTGTCATCTTCTTTTATATGCACTCAAAATATATTTCTTTAGTTTATAAATTAAACTTTTATGATTCAGATAGATCATGCAATTTTAAAAAGCATTCCATACATCTACTATCAAAAAATCTTTATTTTCTAGCTAGCATTTGTTAAAGAATCTACCTAGAAGCATTTGCACTGGGCTCCAGTCTATGGGAGCACAGATGGCCTGGCCCACAGCAGCAGATGCACTGTCTTGCTGCTCGGTCAGTGCTCACAACAGTTAAAGGGATAGTCAACTAAAAATATGTATTGTTTAAAAAGATAGATAATCCCTTTATTACCCATTCCCCAGTTTTGCACAGTCAACATGGTTATATTAATATACTTTTTACCTCTGTGATTACCTTGTATCTAAGCCTCTTTTGACAGCCCCCTGATCACATGACTTTTTATTTATTATCTATTGACTTGCATTTTAGCTGTGTTGTGCACAACCCATGGGCGTGAGCACAATGGTATCTATATGGCCCACATGAACTAGCAGTCTCCTGTGGTGAAAAGCAAGTAAAGAAGGTTATAAGAGGCTGTCTGTAGTGGCTTAGAAACAGGCAGAAAGTTAGCGGTTTAAATGTTATAAAGTATATAAATATAACAATGTTGGTTATGCAAAGCTGAGAAATGGGTAGTAAAGGCATTATCTATCTTTTTAAACAATAACAATTTTAGTTTTGACTGTCCCTTTAAAGACCTAGTGCAATGCTGATAGTCGTGCTGGCATAGAGTTTGTCAGTTTGCAACAGAGTCACACAGGGGAAAACTGGGCCAGGGGGCAAGGTGGAAATTGTCCCTCTGGGGGAATACTGACCAGCAGGGATCGCTGGCTGCAGTTCTGAACAATTCTGCACACAAACACATTGGTTGGGTCCTAGTATTTGTATGAAAGAGTGCTTTGTGTATGCAGAGCAGCAGAAAGCAATAAAACTGTTTTGTTGCCCTGCATGGGAAGAAAGAGCTGGAGACTAAGGTTACACACATAGCAGGAGAGATCATTCGGTTCATATCATACTAATGTGTCAGACAAAAACACATGGTGATGTGCAGCTGCTACAGTCTCATCTACACCACTACACTGACATCTAGGAACATGTGTGAGTGCTCTCCTGGGGCGAGATTACATATACGGTGCAGGCTTCAGCGCAAGCGCTGCAACCTGCGCCGCCCGTAATTTTACCTCGCACATCGGGGTATTACATATACGGCGCTGGCAGTTCATAAAGTGCCGTAAGTCGGATAAACTAGCGATGTCCAGAAATAAGCGTAAATACAAATTTCTGGAGTCGCCAGTGACTTACGGCACTTTAGAAACTGCCGGCACCTAAGAAAAGTAAAAAAAAAAATCTTATCTCCAGTAAAAGTCTAACACGTCTCCCAAAAATAAGCCTGACACGTAAAACCCCTATATCCGCAATCCCCCCTCTCACAACTAATAATAAATCCCCCACAACCTAATTGCCTAATTAAATTATTAACCCCTATATCCGCCATCAAACCCACACCGCAAGTAATAACTGAATTATTAACCCCTAAACCACCAAAGCCCACAACGCAATAAACCTATCAAAGTATTAACCCTTAAACCGCCAAAGCCCACAATGCAATAAACCTAACCCCCTAACCTAACACCCCCTAACCAAACACCTGCTAAATGAACCCAAATTACCTAAATTACAAAATAATAAAGGAACTATTAAAATAAAAAAATCTTAACACTACTTTAAAAATAAAAATAAACTAAGTATAAATTAAAGGGACAGTCTAATCAAAATTAAAATTCTGGTGTAGACTATCCCTTTAAGCTACAATTACAGAAAATAAAACACAAATTTACCAAATTTTAAAAAATTATACCTAATCCCTATGAAAATAAAAAAGCCCCCAAAATAAAAACACCCCCTACTCTAAGAATAAACTACCAGTATCCCTTAAAAGGGCTTTTTGCAGGGCATTGCCCCAAGATAATCAGCTCTTTTACAACAAAATACACAAAGTCCCCCCTAACAGTAAGAAAAAAACCCCAAAATAAAAGAACCTAACACTTAAAAACCTAAACTACCCATTGCCCTGAAAAGGGCATTTGTTGGGCATTGCCCTTAAAGGGCATTTAGCTCTTTTACTGCCCACCCTAATCTAAATAAAACAAACCCCCCAAAAAACCCAAAGTCTAACCCCCAGGTTGGTACTCACCGTTCCTGAAGTCCGGTGGAGATGGTCCTGTTCCAGGCAGTGAAGTCTTCTTCCAAGCAGTGACCTTTTCTTTCTTCTTCCAGGAAAATCCGGCACGGAGAGGAGCTGAAGACCGATGACCGCGGAGCTGAATACCAGCGACCGCGGAGCCATGGAGGGAGCGTGGAGGATCCTCTTCGTGAGATCTCCGCCGTACACTGGATAGAGAATTCAAGGTACGCGATTAAAAATTGCGTCCCTTGAATTCCTATTGGCTGATTTGATTCTTCAAATTCAAATCAGCCAATAGGATGAAAGCTACTCAAATCCTATTGGCTGTTCAAATCAGCCAATAGGATGGGCAGTAAAAGAGCTAAATGCCATTTTAAGGGCAATGCCCAACAAATGCTCTTTTCAGGGCAATGGGTAGTTTAGGCTTTTTATTGTTAGCTTCTTTTATTTTGGGGGGTTTGGTGGGTGGGGGGGTTTACTGTTAGAGGGGACTTTGTGCATTTTGTTGTCAAAGAGCTGATTATCTTGGGGCAATGCCCTGCAAAAAGCCCTTTTTAAGGGCTACTGGTAGTTTATTCTTAGAGTAGTTTTTATTTTGGGGGGGGGTGCTTTTTTATTTTTATAGGGATTAGGTATAATTTTTTAAAATTTGGTCATTTTGTTTTTTATTTTATGTAATCTTAGATTTTTTTTTATTTTCTGTAATTGTAGCTTAAAGGTACAGTCCACACCAGAATTTTAATTTTGATTAGACTGTCCCTTTAAAGGGACACTAAACCCAAATTTTTCTTTCATGATTCAGATGCAATTTTAAGCAACTTTCTAATTTACTCCTATTATAAATTTTTCTTCGTTCTCTTGCTATCTTTATTTAAAAAGCAGGAATGTGATGCATTTTTGGTTGAGAACCTGGGTTATGCTAACTTATTGGTGGGTAAATGTAATCCTCCAATTAGCAAGCGCTATCCATGGTGCTGAACCTAAAATGGGCTGACTGCTAAGATTTACATTCCTGCTTTTAAAATAAAAAAAGCAAGAGAACAAAGAAAAATTGATAATAGGAGTAAATTAGAAAGTTGATTAAAATTTCATGCTCTATCTGAATCATTAAAGAAAAAATGTGGGTTCAGTGTCCCTTTAATTTATACTTAGTTTATTTTTATTTTTAAAGTAGAGTTAGGTTTTTTTATTTTATTAGTAACTTTAGTATTTTGTAATTTAGGGTTCATTTAGGGGGTGTTAGGTTAGGTGTTAGGTTTATTGCGTTGTGGGCTTAGGCGGTTTAGGGGTTAATAATTTAGTTTTATTTTTTGCGGTGTTGGTTTGATGGCGGATATAGGGGTTAATAGGCATATTGCATTGTGGGGGGTTGTCGGTTAAGGGGTTAATACATTTATTATTAGTTGTGAGAGGGGGGATTGCAGATATAGGGGTTTTACGCATCGGTCTTATTTAAGGGAGGCGTGTTAGACTTTTACGGGGGATTAGATTTTTTTTTTATTTTTCTTAGACGCCGGCAGTTTCTAATGTGCCGTAGGTCACTGGCGACTTCAGAAATTTGTATTTACGCTTATTTCTGGACATCACTAGTTTATCAGACTTACGGCACTTTATGAACTGCCGGCGCCGTATATATATAATACCCTAATGTTGTTCTCTCTGTATGCTTAGTTGAAATGTAAACCTAGGAGGTTCAAATGCTAATTTCTTAGCCCTTGAAGGCCACCTCTTATCTGAATGCATTTTGACGTTTTTTCACAACTAGAGGGCGTTAGATCATGTGTGACATATAGATAACATTGTGCTCATGCCTGTGGATTGGCTAACTAAAATAAGAGGGTAGTCTGCAGAGGCTTATATACAAGGCAATCACAGTGGTAAAAGGTATATTAATATAACCGTTTTGGTTATGCAAAACTGGGGAATGGGAACTAAAATGATTATCTATCTTTTTAAACAATAAAAATTCTGGTGTAGACAGTCCCTTTAATGCACTGGTTGACAAACCTGTTCTCAGGCCTACTTAACAAGCCAGATTTTGAGGATATCTGAACTGGAGCACAGGTGAAATAATCAGCTTGTCATGAATTTTTCATGACACGACAGACTCCATGTTTTTAATAATATCTGCTAAAGATTCATAGGAGGCCAATGGCAAACGATATTGTCTCACATATACTGGAGGTGCTTTAGGATCAGTTGGAATCCTAAGAATATGTAGATCTGTTGAACCACAGTCATAAGAATCTTTGGCAAATATCTCCTGAAATTCCCATAAGATTTCTCTTAATTGTTGGCATTCCCTTTCATTAGAACACCCATCTGCCAAAGAAATCTGTTCCTCCACCATTTTATTAAATCCAGGAAAGATTTCAGGTTTACCTATCTCATATGTCTCTTCAAGCTGTACAGATAAGTCTTTAGTAATCATATTTACCCTCTTCTTCTCTTTCTTTGCATACCCTTCTGATTCTTCATCAGAGAGTTTTTGATCAAAGATAATCTCAGATTCCGTAAACTTACATATGCCCTCCTTTTCCTTGAAAGGGTATACAGATTGCACTGTGAACAATCCATCAGGTTGGGAATTGAAAAAACATTGCTCCACTATCTGCTCTTCTGTTAAATATCCCTCAGGGATAAGACCTATAACAGAATTAGAGGTGAAATACTCAGTATCTATTGCAAACCCCACTATAGTACTCTTCTCCAAGCATATACTATGGGGCATCACATTATTTACCAAAATGGTAAAGGGCATCTGGTGAATATTGATCAATGGCAGATGAGTAACAGTTATGCCCAATTGTTGGATCTTCTGACATATATTTATCAGAGCATCAGAGCCTTGAATTTCTTGCCCCCTTTTAACCTCTAGAGAAAGGGGAAATTGATTTCCACCCCCTGGAATAGTTACATTATTTTGAACTTGTACAATCATTGCATATGGCAATTGTTGAGCAGATCTCAAAACCTTTATGTCATCTATATAGTTTAGAGGGTTACTCTTTAATCTTGACCATAAAATATGATTGGTAAAATCAATTTGAACAGCAAAGCGATGTAACAAATCATTTCCAATATACATTTGATATTTTGGCTCATCCAAAACCAAAAATAAATGTCTGGCAGTCTTATTTCCAAGAGTGACAGACAATAAGCATTTAGCTACAACAGCTACGTCTGTAACATCACCATCAATATCATGCACCCACTGATCATAAGGTGGAAGATTCCTAATTATCATTGGATTCTCTAATTGTCTTAATAAGCAACTACTAATTAGTGATGTCGCGAACTGTTCGCCGGAGAACAGTTCCCGGCGAACATAGCTTGTTTGCGTTCGCTGCTGCGGGCGAACATATGCGATGTTCGATCCGCCCCCTATGTATCATCATTGAGGAAACTTTGACCCTGTATCTCACAGCCTTCTGACACATTTGAGCCAATCAGCAGCAGACACTCCCTCACAGACCCTCCCAGCTCCTTGGCAGCAGCCATTTTAGATTCATTACGATCTTGCGTGAGAGGAGCTTTAGTGTTGCTGCTGCTGACATTATAGGGAAATAGATAGCTAGGCTAGTGTATTTAGTGTCCACTACAGTGCTGAAGGACTCATCTAATCTCTGCTGTAAGGACAGCACCCCAAAAAGCCCTTTTTAGGGCTATAACTTCAGTCTTTTTTTTTTTTTATTTGTCATTTTATTTGCATTTGCCTGATTAGTGCCACCACTGATATCTGCTTAACATTAGTGTAAATTTAACCAACAAAACTTTTAAATCATTTTGCTAGTGTTTTCTATCAGGCCTGTGTCTCAGGCTCACACAGCATATACTGTGGTTAATTGCTCTGTGCCAGCCACCACTCATATCTGCTTAACATTAGTGTAAATTTAAACAACAAAACTTTTAAATCATTTTGCTAGTGTAATCTAATTTCATTTTCTATCAGGCCTGTGTGTTAATTGTTGTGCCAGCCACCACTCATATCTGCTTAACATTATTGTAATTTTTTTTAAAAAAATTTAAATCATTTTGCTAGTGTAATCTAATTTCATTTTCCCGTCAGGCCTGTGTGTCAGGCCCACATCATATAGTGTGATTAATAGCTCTTTTTTCCACCACTTATATCTGGTGTAACATTAGTGTAAATTTTTTAAAAAATATTTTTTTACATCAGTCCTCTTCTAGTGTTATTTAATTTTAGTTGCCAGGCCAGCCTGGCTGCCATTAGTGCCAGCCTGTGTGTCAGGCTGCCAGCATATACTGTGCCTACTTCCATCCTTAGTGCCAGTCCACCACTCCTATCTGGTATAACATTAGTTTAAATTTTGTAAAAAAAAACTTTTACATCAGTCTTCTAGTGTTATTTAATTTTAGTTGCCAGGCCAGCCTGCCACTAGTGCCAGCCTGTGTGTCAGGCTGCCAGCACATACTGTGCCTACTTCCATCCTGAGTGCCATCACTCCTATCTGTTGTAACATTAGTGTAACTTTTTTTAAAAAAAAAACCTTTTACATCAGTCTGCTATTGTTATTTAATTGCAGTTGCCTGTCTGCCAGCGTGTGTGCCAGGCCCACTTTCCAACTAGTGCCACGAATCATATTTGTTATAACAGTAGTGTAAATATTTTAAATAAAAACTTTTTTGACTGTGAATCATCAGTCTGCTAGTGCAATTGAATTGCAGTTGCCTGCCTGCCAGCGTGTGTGCCAGGCCCACTTGCCAACTAGTGCCACCAATCATATTTGTTATAACAGTATTGTAAATATTTAAAATAAAAACTTTTTTGACTGAAAAACATCAGTCATCTAGTGTAATCTAATTGCAGTTTCCTGCCTGCCAGCGTGTGTGCCAGGCCCACTTGCCAACTAGTGCCACCAACCATATTTGTTATAACAGTATTGTAAATATTTAAAATAAAAACTTTTTTGACTGAGAAACATCAGTCATCTAGTGTAATCTAATTGCAGTTGCCTGTCTGCCAGCGTGTGTGCCAGGCCCACTTGCCAACTAGTGCCACCAATCATATTTGTTATAACAGTATTGTAAATATTTAAAATAAAAACTTTTTTGACTGAGAAACATCAGTCATCTAGTGTAATCTAATTGCAGTTGCCTTCCTCCCAGCGTGTGTGCCAGGCCCACTTGCCAACTAGTGCCACCAATCATATTTGTTATAACAGTAGTGTAAATATTTTAAAAAAATATGTGAAACATCAGTCTGCTAGTGTAATCTAATTGAAGTTGCCTTCAATGTATCTATCTATCAAATCTATCTATCTCGTGGTTGTGCAAATGGACTGTTTGCGGTTGTTTGCGGTGCGTTACACGGGGAGTTTGGTCTGTCACTGTGAAGCGGGCGTAACCCTTACACTACCTGATCGATACAACATCATACCTGATGTTTTAAAGCACGTTATTCCAAACAATTTAGGAATGTTAGGTGATTTAGGCCCTTTATGCGTTAAAACCAGACTCTGCATCAACTATGTAATTTTCCGTGGGAGTTTTGCCATGGATCCCCCTCCGGCATGCCACAGTCTAGGTGTTAGTCCCCTTGAAACAACTTTTCCATCACTATTGTGGCCAGAAAGAGTCCTTGTGGGTTTTAAAGTTAGCCTGCCTATTGAAGTCAATGGCGGTTCGCCCGTTTTGCGAACATTTGCGGAAGTTCGAGTCCGCCGTTCGCGAACCTAAATTTTTAGGTTTGCGACATCACTACTACTAATGTAACTATGCTCTCTATTAAGGGCAAGTTTTTGCATGTTTTATCCTTCCAATATCATTAATTTGAAGAGGAATAAACAATTCATGATCTATTTCTTTTAAATCAGTTAAAAACTGAGTATGGTTCTTTAGATCAGATGACTTACCATTCTTCTGAAGAAAAAAATAGTTAGTACATCACCTTCCACCAAAGTACCTGCAATCTCTTTTGGATTAATTTGAATTACATTGTCACACATATATAACTGCATGCCAACATCCTTATTTTGTAGGATTGTCATCTCAGGTACTTGACTGTTCCGAAAATGAATTTCAACAGAATCTTGTCTATGCTCAATTATATGACAACACTTTGGGTTAGTATAATATTTAACCCGTTGATAATTGATTGGTGTATTCACCTGTGACCATACAACACCATTTATGCAATCAATTATGGGATTAAGGCGTCTAAGCAAATCATTCCCAATAAGAAATTGTTCTTCAGCTGCTTTAACCACAACAACTGGATGTTGCAGGGACATTTTCCCAATTTTGATTTCAAGCCATATATAACCTATAACTTCAATAGGTTTCTCTGAAGCTATGTCCATGATTTGCCTAAAAATATTTTCTGACATGACAGTAATTTGAGAACCATTGTCAATCAGGCTCATAACCTGTCCCATATTGTTCTGGATATTGAGGGGTATATAATACCTCTGATTTCTTTCCTGCATTTCACAGAGAAAATGAGAATGCTCCAGCATGTTTGCATTCTTCCATTGCTTACATGTGGTAATATTGTCCCCCTCTAGGGATGAATCACCTAACCATTGTATTGTGAACATTTTAGGTGAATAATTAGTATTAATGGTATGGGTATCCAGTATCAACCCATTACCACCACCTTCAGGTAAAGCTTGCAAGACTGCTGTTGTTTCATGGGATTTAATAACATCCTGCATATGACTACAGTTTTCAAGTAACATGTTATCTCTTAACCTCATATGAACCGGATCCGGAGTGACACATAACGCACTCTGTCTGTCCTGCTAAAGGGAGAGAAGCATTTTTGCATTCATTAGAGCTTACATGATCACTTAAAATAATATTTTGATTAGTTTGAAGCATTACCACATTTTCACCTAAGGAAACATTAGTACCATGAGCAATAAACTTTTCTAAATTACTATTTACATCAGAAAACACTTGTACATTAGATTAATTAATCACATCAAATCCTGGAGTTTGCTTTGGGGTATCATTAACTAGTCAATTTACTTGACTAGTACTAGGCTGGGAGGCAGAAAAAGGGTTCTTTTCTGATTTCACATTTAGCTGGGACAGCATTGACATCAACTGGCTCATCTGCAAGCTTAACTCCTTAACCTGTTTTTCCAGCCTACCATAGTCTTCAGACTTTTGAGGAGCTTTCTTAAAAGTTCCCTCCTTTGAACTGGAAGGGGCAGGTTGTGTTACAGCTGTTGCTGTAGGATTAGTATTTGCAGATCTTCTGCTAGGAAACCTATTATTATAATAACTTCTGTTAAACCAGTTTCTTTTCCCTCTACCAAAATAATCAGTATTAGCATTTACAGGACCCCGTGTATTCTGTCTTGGCCCCCCAACTCCTGAACATTTCTCTGTCTGAGAATTCTGACTGGACTGTAATAGATGCTCAGAATTAACACTAAATTCTGCTACTTGGCCTGAATAACTCTTTGTTTTAGAAACACCCTTTAACTCAAGTTGGTGAACTTCATAAACCTTGGTACATTCTTTAACAAGCCAATTTAATGACACTGTCGGGTTAAAATCTCTGGCCAGATTTTGGCGTATGTATGCAGGCAATGCATAAAAATACAATTGTTTAAATTCTTGGCAATTACAATCTGCTGCTGCTTCACTTTCACAATAAGAGCATTTAAGACAAGCCAGAAAATCATGAGGGCTCTGATCATCTGCACACTGCATAATGTACAAACTTCTTTTCTTTGCAAGGACAGATTTAAGAGGTGAAAAGGCTTTATACAGTCCATCCTTTATATCATCTGTTTAACCCCCTCTTCCTCAAGACATTTGAAAAATCCAAAATGCTTAACAACAAAAGTTCAAGGTAAATAACGTATCTTAGAACTGTTATCTGTCACATCCAGCAACTCCAAAGTACGTTCAAATAAATCTACATGATCAAAAATTGGTGTTTTACTACATTCATCAAATGGTTGAATAGTTTCCTTAAGAAACTTTATGATTTTCACATCATTATGTCTAACATTCAACTGTTTCCTTTTAGTTGGCAATGTTTTATAATCAATACTTTCAGCACCATCAGACAATCCCTCTGCCTCTCCCGACTCTGACACCTCATCCAATCAGAATGTATCAAAGTTTTAATTCTGTGATCCAAATCTTTCTTTTCCTTAGAGGAAAAATCAACATGAGCGGGAGTTGAAAATTTAACCTCAGGATGAACAGAGAGCTCAGATTGACTTTCCTTGAGTTTCTCCAACTCATTTTCAGCATACATTACTCGTTTATCAAGAATGCTATTGACATGTGTTAAAGCATCATTTTCACGATTAGAGGACGCCAATCTGTCTTTAAGAGCACTAACTCTGTATTCAAAGTCATTTATTTTAAACTGCAACTCCCGTTCTGTCTTTTCCTGGCAGTGAACCTTATTTTCGCTTTCAGACAATTTTTTACTCAACATATCCACCTCAGCTGATACAATAGTAAATTCAGCATTCTGCTGAACATATTTGTCAGCCCAAAATTCTTGCAAGTAACAATATTGGCCATATATTATATATCAATTTATTTATCCCATTAGAGCCCTCAGGGCTATCACACAAAATATATTTTGTGTCACGGATCATTGCCTTTAAACCCAGATACCAATTATCAAAATAATCCTTTGATTTAACTTTACGAAAGAGTTGATGTAAAACTCTATTTCGCACAACTTCTGCTCTATCAGCATCAGATATAGAATGAGAATTACCTAAAAGGGACCTACTATCATTACCAGAAACATCCCCAAACACAGACATTTTAATCAAATACTCAAATAAACTACTGTAGCTTTAACTGCAAAATACAAATTTTCCTATCCGGGACAACAGCCAAAATGTTATTTTTTCTCAAAACAACACAAGGACAGCAAAACAACAAACTCAAGTCTGCTTTTCACTTAAAGGAGAAATACAATTGCAAGAAAATACGTAATTAATACTAATTATTTCCACAAGAAAACAGCAAAATCAGCAATCAATAAACTATTTCAACTCTCTGCTATGATGTTATGAATATTACCTTTATGTATAGATGTATATTATGTGGTAGAAGTAATGCGTGTAACTTTTAATGACACACTTTCTTATAACTTGTTAAAGATAATATACACAAAACCTAAATCCTTTTAGTTTCTATCAGTCTATTAATTATACCAACACCAGATAAATAAACAAAAATTAGCTTTATTAAAAGATATCGATTGGAAAAATAATCAGCATTTAATAGTAACTTAAGCAATCAAAATACATATAGAGAGAAAGAAACTAGCAAGGAAAACAGAATAATGCAGAGATTAAACTATAAAGATAATTAAATCATATTTACAAAATAACACAAAAATTGGTTTGATGATAGGAACAAAATATTTGGTTATAAACCCTCTAAGGTAATTGCAGAGAATCAGGTAAATTAATAATTATGACAAACCGTCAGATAATAATTTATCACAATTCCTGATTCACCCAGTGTTATTGTCGACAAATAAGACCAGGTGGTAAGAATTTTTAAAAGGAAAACACAAAGCTATAAAACAATTAATTAATTTACCTGATTAAATAGACATATTTTACATAAATGTAAGGTGTAAATCTTAATGATATTAACAGTTAAGGTGACTTAATTTCATACATCACCAAAGTAAATAAATTCCCCCTTTGCAAACAGGAATCAAGCTGTCAGGTCGTAGGTCTGTCCGAGTAGGCTAAACTAGCCTCAGCAGTTATAATCCAATAATCTCGGACCTCTGTAGTTGATTAGCAAATTACCAATCCATATATGATGTGACCAGTTCCAAAATACAGGAAAAACGACCCCCTCCTATTGGGCTAATCCCTATATATTACCATTCTCTCTCCTGGGAGGAGTCATTAATTATAATATTTTAATCAATAATTAACATAAAATTAATTAGATGAAATATTATTGTTCTAACAGTAGATGGCTCCCGCATATAGGGTAAAATTTCAAGAAAAATACTTATTTTATTTATGTTTACCCCAACATTCCTAGACTACCATCAAGGTTATAAATTGCACTTATTTACAGAAATAAGTGACTAGCTGGGGCCTAAGCAAGTAAACTACCTTGAATAATGAAAAACATATTGATATAAAACTTCTCAGTCAACAAGACTGAGAAAAAACAAAATTCAATGTTATAATAGATGAGCCACGGGTAGGCTTAAATAATAATAATAATAAAAAACATGGAGTCTGTCGTGTCATGAAAAATTCATGACAAGCTGGTTAGTAAACAGGGTTTTACCTGCTCTCACCCAAGGTAATCCTGAAATTCTGGCCTGTTAGGGAGGTCTAAGGACAGGTTTGCCTTAATGCTTATGTTAATTTTACACTATAAAGAACCTAGGGTCGGGAATGAGGGGGAGGTACGGCAAGCACTGACGTATGCGTGACGTGACGCATTGAGAGCCGTGCCAAGTCGGGCTGAGCGAAGACGCCACTGGTCAGGCGTCCTCGCACACATTAGAGCCCGCTACAAAGTTTGGCTACGGGGTGGAAGTGGGCTACGGACCGGGATCCACAGCCGGTCGACTCAGTCCCACCTACAAGGCCATCTACTCAGGCATATCAGTCAGGATCCTTAGGTGAGACGAGCAAGGGGGGAGACAACGCAAGGTAAAACTCCAAGTGCTTCTCTCTATAGTAGCGATGCAAGTAACAATTTTTATACAAACATGTAGTTGTTTGGTCCTCCTTGCGAAGCCTTCCAGGATCTGGCTCTTAATTTTTTACTTCTTAGAGGCTTGCCAAATTCTCACTGCAACAGCTAGCAGTGCTGAAACCCCCTATTAGAATTAGGTCTGTGGAAACAGGGTAATGTAAGTGGAGTATGCCATGGCCCACTGCACATATACTTAAAAGCTATACTAAAAGGACTCCTGTGCTGGAAAATCTAACTGATAGCTGGCCTGTAAGGGCAAGAGTGACTTCATTGTATTCCCTTCCCTGATAACATGAATAGGAGACGATGCTATAAAGGATACTGGGTTATTGCAAAAGGCAAAAGGCTCAGACGGGCTAAATTGGTATTTCCTGAGGCTGCTTTACTCCTGCAACGTAGCTAAACGTGGAAACAGCGAGCTGGGCTGCTGAAAAAGGCCTAGCCTGCCTTACTAGGCACATTTGGGTGCCGCAACTTTTGTGAGTATTCTGTGAAAGATTAAGCTGAATCTTTAGATGCACTTTTAACAGATCTACATATGATTTTTCTTTTTTTGTGTATTTTGTGTCTTGCTTTATGCCTCTACGGTCGTGCACTCCATGCCTGAAACACGTCAGATGTAAAGACATCCTGGGGATACAGCGAGCTGGACTGCTGCTGAAGGTCCAGCCTGAATCTAACGGCACAAGAGAGTGCCTTATCAGAATGTGAGTACCCTGTGTTTACTCTATGTGGGGATAAGAGGGGGAACGACAGATACACACATGAGGAGGCCTTGTCTTCTTTTTCTCCCTGCACAGATTGGATATCGAAGTTCGGAGTCCCTTTAAATTTTCTACGGTCAACAAGTGGACATAATCTCTTTAAACCTCTGCCAATTCAGAGGGGGAATCTGGGGAGAATCAGCAGACAGAATATTCTTGCAGTTTTGGAAGAGAATCCACTTGAGTATCTGATTGACTTTTGCCCTAAATTCTGTGTTTTTTGTATAATTATATTTTTTGTGCAATTCTTACTAATGGCATTTTGTTATAAAATGGTCGTGCAGGGATTAATGATTAAATTAACAGTTCTAGGTCACTATTTATCTAAAAGGTTAGAGTCAAGTCCAATCTAGACAAATAAGATACAGAAGGAACAGTTAGGAAAATCTTTGCAAGAGTTGGAAGGGAACTCATTTGAATATCTGATTGACTCTGGTTTCTATTTTTTGTGTCCCCATTTCTCTCTATGTATTGCTCTATATTCTACTGCATTTTCTTTTTTTTTTTCTTTTCTGAATACTTTTCATTAATGGCATGTTGTTATAAGAACTGCTGAGAAGGAGTTAACGATCAGATTAATAGTTTTAGGTCACTACTAATACAAAAGCTTTTAGTTAAATTCAAACTAGCTAACTAAGGTAAAGTTTCCTAACTAGAAGCAAATAGGGGTAAATAGAAAGTTTTAAGTCTCTTATAACCATTCTTTATGGATAAATTCCTTCTCCCCTCAGCTAACAATAAAACAGCAAGCATGGCAAGTAGAAGGCAGCAGGAAAAAAAGTTAATAAGACGCAGCACTGAGAACAGTCAGGAGATATCACAAGAAAATGTGGTTGAAACAGTAAATAACTCTGATTTATTAAAACAAATAAGTGAATTATTTCTTCCTAAATTTGAGGCAATCCAATTAAGCATAGACTCAGTGTCACAAGATATCAAGCAGATGGTTACCAGAATGGGTTTAGCAGAACAGCGAATATCAGATCTGGAAGACAGAGATATAGAGAAAGATAAGGACTTAACATATATTCAGAAACAAGTCAAATATCTTAGTGACAAAGTGGAGGATATGGAAAATAGATCTAGGAGAAACAATGTAAGAGTGATTGGGGTCTCTGAAACAGTATCTGAAAGAGAGCTAATCCACTTTGCTTCAATCCAACTGCCCTCCTTATTAAACATTAATGAGCCAACATGTACATTCATAGTAGAAAGAGCTCATAGGTTAGGCAGGGTAAGAGATCAAGAGGATGATAAGAGTAGACCTAGACCAATTATTATCAAATACTTGAACTTTCAAGAAAAGGTCAAGATCATGCAAGCTTATAGAGCACAAAAAACAGTCCTCTTTCAAAATAAGAAAATATTAATTTTCCAAGATTTTGCATACGAAACAGCTAGTAAGAGGAAGCTATGTGCCCCCATCTGCTCACGCCTGATCCAGGAAGGCAGGATAGTTAGGCTATTATATCCAGCCAGAATCAGTATACAGACTAAAGAAGGTTTTAGGATTTTTGATAATCCTCAGGACCTAGAGGACTTCTTGAGAACAGAGCAAAGGTGATCAGATGGGGGATACAAGCTCTGTATCATGGGTAGCCATGCTGAGTAAAAAGTGGAATAGGAGAAGGGAGGAGGAAGGAAATAAATTTCTAGGTGCAGAAAGGTGGTCAAGTAAGAAGCTAAATATTATAAGTAGGGGGCAATATAGGAATGTCAGGTGTATGTGTGAAAGGGACTTTTTCTTTTTTTTTTTCTTCTTTCTTCTTTCTTTCTCTCTTTTCTCCCCATCCCCCCCCCTTCTCTAAGATTTTCTATGTCTCTACCTAGAAGTAGGAAAGAAGCATAAGATATGACGGAATTATGTAAATTTGGGTCATGGAACGTGGGAGGGTTCACCTCCCCGGTCAAAAGGAAAGCAATATTACAACACTTTAATAAACTTAAAATTGATATTGGCTTCCTACAGGAGACCCATTTAAATGAGTCAGAAAGTCAAAAACTTAAATGGGGATGGGTGGGCGAAGTTATCTATTCGGCAGGAGTACAGAGAAAAAGAGGGGTAGCTATACTTTTTAGGAAATCATTAAAATATAAAATTCTAAAACAAGAAATTGATCAACAAGGGAGATTTATTATATTAGAGATAGAACTAGGCTTAAAAAGATTCGTGTTATGTAATGTTTATGGTCCAAATGTAAAAAAAACCGAGTTCTGTGAACCTCTCCAAAACAAATTATTAGAATACAACCAAAACATAATACTAGGAGGAGACCTGAATCTGGTGGCATCTAGTTTCCTAGATAGAAATCGGAGGGGGAAAGAGGCTATATCAGGCTGTAAGGATACAAAATTTTTAAAAAAATTCTGCTTTAATCTAGGCTTATTAGATATCTGGAGGAATATTTATCCAGACAGTAAGAATTTACGTGTTTATCCAAAGTGTATAAATCATTTTCACGAATCGATATGTTCCTAATTAGCGACAAATTGTTCTCTCTGGCAAAAAAAGTCGAAATCTTGCCTATCACAATTTCGGATCACGCCCCCATTACTATCTCTATGTCCATCTTGAATCCCAAACTAGGGAATCACAGATTATACTTTCCAACATATTTTTATAATAATTTAAAATTTCGAGGCTTTTTGCTAGAGAAATGGAATCTCTATTATAATGAGAATAAAGGATCAGTTTTGAATATAGAATCTTTATGGCAAGCTTTCAAAGCCGTGATAAGGGGAGAAATTCTGGCTTATATGATAAAAGTAAAAAGGAAAAATGACGCTTATTGGATCCAACTCTCTAAGCAGATTATTAACAAATTCCAAAAATATGTTGCAGATAATAGTCAAGAGAACTGGCGAAACTATCTGGAAGCCAAAAAACAAAGAGACAATTGGCATATACCAAACAAAATCCAGCATGAGCTGAAAAGAAATAGCAATTACATGCAGTTCGGTAATAAGATAGGGAAATTCTTAGCCAGATTGGTAAGTACTAGAAAATCTAACAGTATCATATCAATAATAAAAACTAAACACAAAACTTGCACTCTCCCTCATGATATTTTAGAGGAATTTACGCACTATTTTAAACAATTATATCAGGCTCAACCTATAGATAAAATAAAAAAAGCTCTCTTCTGGGATAGGATTAAAATACCTCAAATATCGAAAGATGATCTGGATCTCCTCAACTCTCCAATTAAGGAGGAGGAGATTAAAAACTCTATTATGAAATTAAAGCTAAACAAAGCGCCAGGCCCGGATGATCTTCCTGGAGAATTATATAAAATTCTTGCAGATTCGGTCACCCCCATTCTGTGTGAGCTTTTCAATGGTTTCCTACAAGATAATCAAACACCTTCTAAATATTTTACAGAATCTAGAATAATCTTAATTTATAAACAAGGTAAAAATAAAGAACTAATGGAGTCTTACAGACCCATCTCTTTGCTAAATGTGGATTACAAAATCCTTACCCACATCTTAGCAGACAGACTTCAAAAAGTGATTAGTGAACTGGTCCATCCTGACCAAACTGGTTTTATCAAAGGAAGGACACTTATTAAAAACCTCAGGAAACTAGAAATAGCAATTAACTATTGTGAACAAAAAAAAGGAAGGAGAGAAGAGCTCACAGAGGATGCTGCAATTATTTCGATTGATACACAGAAAGCGTTTGACACGCTACTTTGGGATCATATGCTGACAACTATTAATAATTTTGGTATCCAGGGTAAATTCTCCCATATTATTGCCTTACTTTACTCTAATCCAGGGGCGAGTCTAAGTGTTAACTCCTTAACTTCAGAACATTTTAGACTCCAGCGAGGAACGAGACAAGGTTGTCCACTATCCCCGTTGCTTTTTAACTTAGCGCTAGAGCCTCTGGCAATATTGTTTAGACAAGAACTGCTAGGGATAAATATCGAAGGACACAGAATAACTCAAGCCATATATGCCGATGATCTGCTTATATTTGCTCAAAATCTCCAATATAATCTGCCTATAATTATGGAAGCTTTAGAATCTTTCCAGGCTTTTTCCGGCTTTGCAATTAACAAAGAAAAATCGGAACTTATGTGGCTCATCAAATTAAAAAGCTCTCCAGAAACCCCTTTTAAAGTAACCAAAGATCATATTACATATCTAGGGATAAAATTTGCATCTAACTCTAAGAGTTGGTACAAGTTAAATTTTGTACCAGCTATTGCATCACTCCAGGCAGATTTAGAAAGATGGAAGAACCTGCCCCTATCTCTTATGGGACGAATACATTTAATAAAAATGATTTCTCTCCCCAAATTCTTATATATTTTTCAGGCCCTCCCACTCCTACTACTGAGGAAAGACTGTCAGTTAATTAATAAACTAATATCGCAATTTATCTGGTGCAAAAAAAAATCTAGGATAGCGTTGAAACGTTTGAGTGCCAGGAAAGAGGCTGCAGGTATGGCTCTTCCCGATTTTGAGATGTATAATATAGCTTCCAACCTAAAATTTGTTTGGGACTGGTTTTCGGAAAAAGGACACTTCTCCTTGCTAGAAATTGAAGGAGCTTTAGTAGCACCTTATGCCCTGAAAGCATTAACACACATGCCTTTAAAACTAATTCCTATAGAAACAAGGGGAATGCTTATCATAGACCAACCAATACGGGCCTGGCGTCAATTCTGTGCTAAAATTGGGATCAGCCATCGGGGTTCAGCCTTTCTCTCAATTAAAGGTAACCCTGAATTCGAGGTAGGCTACGACTCAGCTAGATTTAATGCCTGGTCAGATCGAGGGATCAACCACATTGCACAGCTATTCAAAAAAGAAGATAATTCGATTAAATCTTTTAATGAATGTAAATCGGAATTTAACATACCAAATCGCTTATTCTTCTCTTATTTACAATTACGGCACTATGCTGATCAGTGTAGGAAAATAGTGGCAATAGAGTGGGACAATGATATATTAAGGCAGATAACTAGTATGTTTCAAGCAGGAAATTATTCTATCACAAACTCTTATAATGCTTTACTCACTTCTCAAGAACAAAGCAATAAAAGATATTTGGAGCTTAAATGGGATATAGCAGGTGATAACTTACAAGAATCAGATTTATTTAAGAACTCTGGAGATAGGGTAGCAAAGGCAATGAGAGGGGAATATTTTAAAGAACAACAGTTAAAGATTTGGTATCAATGCTATTTTACACCCAGCTGGCAGGCTCGGTGGGACAAAAAACATGAGAACATAGCTTGTAGGAAATGCAAGTATCTGGCAGCAGATATGTTCCATCTTCTTTGGTCCTGTCCTGTAATCCAAAGATTTTGGGGGAAAATCTCATTTTGGGTTACTAAAATCTTAAACCAACATTTTCAAGTAAGTAAACATGTAGTCTTTTTCCTAGCAAACCAGGAAGAAGTAGGCCCTAGTTATTTATTAATAAATACAATGATACTGCTCGGTAGGAAACTGGTTTTAAAATATTGGCAGTCTAATAAAGAACCCAAATTTTCTGAATTTAAAAATGGGATAACATATCAAATGTTTCTAGAACAAGCCTCAGTACAAGCACAGATAGATAACAATATTAGGTTCTTTTTAAACAAATGGGGGATTTTCATTAAATCTCTAGATCAGGAAACTCAAAAATTGATCCTGCAGCCATTTAAGAATTCTCTTTTCTTATTAGAAGCTAACCTTAGAGGTGAGTGGCTGCTTGCCTGAAGGATTATGGTGAAAGCTGGTTGGGGAGAGGGGGGGGCTGTGTGGTGTTTTTTTTTTTTTTTTTTTTTTTCTCTTCTTTTTCTCTGTCTTTCTCTTCTCTGTGTGTGTGCTAGATAGGATCTAGAGTTTATAGCATTAATGGAGATCAGAGTTTTGGGAGGGTTTTTATGCATTAAGAAAAATTGCCAGGTCAGAGTTGTCTTTTTCTTTTCTCGAGTGGGTAGGTGAACTTTTTCACCCACTTAAGGTGTCCTTTCATTTCCAAGCGAGACTGTATTCTGTTTTGTATTAACGTACACTTTTGCAAGTATTTTTTCTTATTTGCTTTTTTGTCGGAATCACCTATTGTTAATTGTTTATCTTTCTTGGCAAAATAAAAAGAAATTTAAAAAAAAAATAAAGAACCTAGGGTCACATATTTTTAAATATATTTATGTTTTACAAGAATATTAACCGTTTCCAAGAGCACTAGATGACAGCACTATTTCGTGCCATGTAGTGCTATAGACGCCTACCTAGGAATATCTTAAACAAAGCAAATTTGGAAACTTTTTTAAATGGTATGCTCTGTCTGAATCACAATATAAAATGTTTGGGTTTCATATCTCTTTAAGCATCTATTGTAGTGGAGTCCATTATATGTGAATGCAGCACATGCAAGTCTTACAAACCATTAGGCTGGATTTGCAACAAACTCTGTTTATATATTTTTCCTTTGTGCACTTGTGAAATGGAATAGGGAAGTTTGTAAACCTAAACAGAAGTCAATAACACTTTTCCCATCACTGGTCATACCCTTATATGGGGGTGTGCCAAAACTTACACGTTTAGCCCTTTTGAAGAAGTTAAATGCATAGTAAAAGAAGGGAATTTGTTTAGAATTAAAATGATCTTAAGAAATTTAGCATTTCATGTACAGGTGAAACTCGAAAAATTAGAATATTTTGCAAAAGTTCATTTATTTCACTAAAGCAACTTAAAAGGTGAAACTAATATATGAGATAGACTCATTACATGCCATGTCATAAGTGTGATGATTATGGTTTACAGCTCATGAAAACCCCAAATCCACAATCTCAGAATATTAGAATATTACATGCACTCAATAAAACAAGAGGATTGTACATAGAACAATATCGGACCTCTGAAAAGTATAAGCATTCATACTGTATGTACTCAGGACTTGGTTTGGGCCCCTTTGCAGCAATTACTGCCTCAATGCGGCGTGGCATGGAAGCTATCAGCCTGTGGCACTGCTGAGGTGTTATGGAAGACCAGGATGCTTCAATAGCGGCCTTCAGCTCTTCTGCATTGTTCGGTCTCATGTCTCTCATCTTTCTCTTGGCAATGCCCCATAGATTCTCTATGGAGTTCAGGTCAGGCGAGTTTGCTGGCCAATCAAGCACAGTAATCCCATGGTCATTGAACCAGGTTTTGGTGCTTTTGGCAGTGTCGGCAGGAGCCAAGTCCTGCTGGAAAATGAAGTCAGCATCCCCATAGAGCTCGTCTGTGGAAGGAAGCATGAAGTGCTCCAAAATCTCCTGGTAGACGGCTGTATTGACCCTGGACTTATATAAGCACAGTGGACCAACACCAGCAGTCATCCCTGCTGCTGTGGCACCTTTTTCTTCCACACTTTTCCCTTCCACATAAATTTCTATTAATGTGCTTTGATACAGCACTTTGGGAACATCCAACTTCTTTTGCAATTACCTTTTGAGGCTTTCCCTCCTTATGGAGGGTGTCAATGATGGTTTTCTGCACAACTGTCAGGTCAGCAGTCTTTCCCATGATTGTGATTCCCACTGAACCAGACTGAGAGACAATTTAAAGGCTCAGGAACCCTTTGCAGGTGTTATGGCTTAATTAGCTGATTAGAGTGGGACAATTTGAGCCTAGAATATTGCACCTTTTCACAATATTCTAATTTTCTAAGATTGTGGATTTGGGGTTTTCATGAGCTGTAAGCCATAATCATCACAATTATGACAAATCACGGCTTGAACTATCTTGCTTTGCATGTAATGTGTCTCTCTCATATATTAGTTTTACCTTTTAAGTTGCATTAGTGAAATAAATTAACTTTTGCACAATATTCTAATTTTTCGAGTTTCACCTGTATACATTAGAATGTCCCTTTAATTATCCCATGCTACATATATATATTATTATGTATGTATATATACAGTATAATTCAGGTTATCTGGATATTGCAACAGCTTAGATTCAGTTACCATTTCATCGGTTCTTGTGACAGTTCAAGTAAGCAATGGAAATGTGATACTCATAAAACAAGGTTTTTATTTTTTTATATAAAATGCAGCAAATAAAATCAGTGCTCATTTCATGAGTCTCTAAACAAATTTATGTCAAGCTGCATTAGCTCTCAAAAATATATATGGAAAACTACTTCACTCATAAGCTGTATCTAAAGCCTATATTGTTTGAAACAAAATATTTGACATAATATGCTGATCACACAATTAAAGAAAAATTGTATTTTTATTTGCATTGTGTATTATTAAATGATATATCTAACTGACTTTAGTACTTAATCAGATATCACTTAGCCATAGTTACTGCATTTTATGTATATGGAAATTTAAGTAGACAAAAGGATAAAGGGGACAGTAATGTCAAGATTAAACTTTTATGATTCAGATAGAACATGCATTCCTAAATAACTTTGGAATTTACTTCTGTTATAAAATGTGCTTTGTTTTCTTAATATCCTTTGCTGAACAGCATACTTGGGTAGACTTAGAAGCAGCAATGCATTGCTGGGAGCTAGATGGTCATGGGTGGTTGCAACAATATTCCTCTTTTTTTTGGTTGTGTTAAGTTTGTAGTGCATTTCTGTTATTGGGGCCGAATTATTAAGCTGCGAATGCAGCCGTTTCCGAGCGAGCCTTCAGGGTCGCCAGATACATAAGTTAAGAAGCAGCGGTCTTAAGACCGCTGTTCCTTAACTCATCCGCCACCTCTGAGGTGACGGACAGCAATCATCCCGATCGAATACGATCGGGATGATTGACACCCCCTGCTAGAGGCCGATTGCCCGCCAATCTGCAGGGGGCGGCATTGCACAAGCATTTCACAAGAAATGCTTGTGCAATGAAAAATACTGACAGCGTATGCTGTCTGCATTTTTCGATGTGGGGCGGACATGATCCGATATAGCGGATCATGTCCGCCCGCACATTGTTAAATCTACCCCATTGAATCTACTCTTTAACAAACAAAGCAAATTTGATAATAGAAGTAAATTGGAAAGTTGTATAAAACTGTAAGCTCTGTCTGATTCATTAGTTTAATTTTGACTTTACTGTTATTTTAATGTTCTTAATATTCTGTTTTATGAGCTTGTTGTCAGACACATTCTTGTAGAAAATTACAACGAATGCTGAAAGAAGTGACAATTCAAAATAAGGCATTTGTTATTAAGACAAGATATTTATATGTATATGTTTTCCTTTTGCAACTTGGCATATATTCTACATTTAGAATAAATGATTATGTGATTGTTGGTATATAAATAACTGGAAATTTTAGGTGACAGACAGATTTGCCTCTTTATTGCATCACTAAAAGAAATAAGCAAAAACAATGTAGATTTTTTTCCCTTCACTATAAATAATCTTTTTCAGTAAATGCTAGGTCACTCCTATGGAACACCCATTCATGCCCCCAACCATTCCTAGCTCCCCCCCACAATGCATACCAAGACTGCTGAGGCTTTGTCCCCGGCCTTCAATTCCTCATACTATCTGGTAAATGTTGGGAGGTATGTGCTTTCATAGAAGTAAAACCTATATTTTACTGAACATATAAATATAGGAAGTTTTGTCATTAGCAGAGGATAGGGTATTATACAGAAAGAGTGTTTATGTTGTATAACTAAGTATCATGCCTGAGGCGCTGTAAGGACCACACTACACTTACCTGGAGTATGCAAGAAGTCATCTTGTTGTGACCATCAGGTCAGGTGGGCGTGCTATTCTGGAGTGGTATGAGTAGGGTTGCCAGGTGTCCTCCACAAAAATACTGGACACCCAACAAATAAATGTGTGTGCGCGTGTATATATATATATATATATATATATATATATAATATTATAACAATATTATCATGCAGTGTATTCAAATATTTAACTTTAGTGTCCCTTTAAACAGTGTTTCAGTATATGAAAACTTGTCAACGTTATGCAGTGTATTATGTTCATTAAAAGTGTATATTTACTCTCAGAAGGTGATTCCTTTATTATGAATGTGCACATACTCAGCATTATTACACAGCACACGTGGTTTATTTTAATGCTCTAGAAATGCTTATCAAAGTTGTAGTAAAGTGATTAATTCACACACACACACACTATATATATATATATATATATATATATATATATATATATATATATATATATATATATATATATAACAAAGTGAACACAATAAAAAAAAACAGGGCATAAAACACACTGTTAAGCCCTTCAACTGCCAGAGAGGGATGTAAATCTGCTACAGCCATCTCAAGCAGTGAAGGGGTTAAACAGTTTGTTTATTAGACAAAGTGAGAGCACAAAGGATATATTTGACAGCTCACATAAGCAGGACATGGAGGTGATCGTTATCTTTCCTCTGCCAGCGTGTAGGGAAAGACTGCTGAAAAGCACACACGCACAAGGACTCCTGTGATCTGTAGATGACGCCCGCCCCCACAGCAGCCGGAGACCTGTGAACTCTAACAGGTCTCTGAAAGGGGGGGGAGGACAGATTGTAGCTCCCTGCTGTTGATTGACCCCAGACAGATCAAGTTGGCGTTTTCTGATATCCACTTTCCCTGCATCAAAGGGAAGTGGATGTTAATGCAGAGATCTGACAATAAAACGCCCGTTTTTTCTCTGCATATTTTACCGAACAGCTGGTTGTAATACTGGACTGTCCGGTCAATTAACGGACACCTGGCAACCCTAGGTATGAGGCAGTGCTAAGAAGCTTTGGGCTTAGTATGGCCAGCAGTGACATGTGATATGTTTACATCTGCATCCTTTAACTGTCTGTGCTTGGATAGCACTATTTATAATTTCTCTATCAGAAGTATCTTTGGTGCTAAGACTGAATGGGAGGTATTACCTGATAAATTTTGGTGCTAAGACTGAATGGAAGGTTCTTACCTGATAAATGTATTTATTTCTTGACACGGTGAGTCAACAGATCATCTTAATTACTGTTGGGAATATCCCTCCTGACCAGCAGGAGGCTGCAAAGAGCACCATCCCTCGACATCCCTCTCCACTGCCCCATCACCGAACACCTAAGGAACCTTCACTGGCTCCCCATCAACAAGAGAATCACCTTCAAGCTCCTTACCCACGCGTTCAAGGCCCTACACAACATTGGACCCGAATGCATCAACCACCGCGTAAATTTCTACACCCCCGCCAGACAACTCTGATCGGCCAACCAAGCACTCGCAGTCATCCCTCGCATCAGCAAATCCACAGCGGGTGGAAGATCCTTCTCAAACATGGCTGCAAAGACATGGAACACCCTCCCACTACACCTCAGACAATCCACCTCCCTTACAAAGTTCAGAAAGGACCTCAAAACCTGGCTCTTCGACTGAACGCCCATCCCCCCCTCCTATCTGCTTTCCCTTATCGCCTTGAGACCCTCACGGGTGATTAGTTCACGCTCTATAAGTACCCAATAGATAGATAGATAGATAGAGATAGATTAAAGGGACATGAAACCCAACATTTTTCTTTTTCTTATTTTTTAGGATTGAAATAGAGTATGTGATTTTAAACAACTTTCCAATTTATTTCTGTTATTGAATTTGCTTAATTTTCTTGGAATTCTTTTTTAAAGTTGCAGCTATGCACTACTGGGAGCAATCTGAAGACATCTGGTGAACCAATGAAAAGAGGCATTTTTGTGCAGCCACCAATCAGCAGCTAGTTCCCAGTAATGAATTACTGCTCCTGAGCCTACCTAGATATGCTTTTCAGCTAAGGATACCAAGAAAATAAAGCAATTTAGATAATGGAAGCAAATTGTAAAGTTGTTAAAAAAACATACGGCTAGATTACGAGTCTTGCGTTAGCCTTAAAAAGCAGCGTTGAGAGGTCCCAACGCTGCTTTTTAACGCCCGCTGGTATTACGAGTCTTGAAGGTAGAGACTCGAAAATACCGCAAATCCACTTACGTCAATTGCGTATCCTATTTTTTCAATGGGACTTGCATAACGCCGGTATTACAAGTCTTCCAAAAAGTGAGCGGTAGACCCTCTCCTGTCAAGCCTGGTACCGCATTTTAAAGTCAGTAGTTAAGAGTTTTATGGGCTAACGCCGTAGCATACAACTCTTAACTAAAGTGCTAAAAAGTTCACTAACACCCATAAACTACCTATTAACCCCTAAACCGAGCCCCCCCACATCGCAAACACCAAAAAAAAAATTAACCCCTAATCTGCCGAACCGGACATCGCCGCCACTATAATAAATATATTAACCCCTAAACCTCTGCACTCCTGCATCGCAAACACTAGTTACATTTTATTAACCCCTAATCTGCCATCCCTAACATCGCCGACACCTACCTACATTTATTAACCCCTAATCTGCTGCCCCCAACGTCGCCGCCACTATATTAAAGTTATTAACCCCTAAATCTAAGTCTAACCCTAACACCCCCCTAACTTAAATATAATTTAAATAAATCTAAATAAAATAACTATCATTAACTAAATTATTCCTATTTAAAACTAAATACTTACCTATAAAATAAACCCTAAGCTAGCTACAATATAACTAATAGTTAACGCAAAAGATTGCAACCGCACTACACACGTGAATAGGGACTGCTATTTGTACCTACTTTTATTTTTACAGTGGGTACTTGCTGGAGTGCTTATGCAAGAATCAATGATTCAGAAAAAAGTAGAGTCAGAAATGTGAGTTTCTGGCTCCAAGGGCAGATTGCATTTATTAGCACTTACTGTCCCCTACTACTACTATAGGTATCAAAACCTTGAAAAGGAAGAAAATGTGGGTGGAGCAGCATGTGTCTAAAATTAAAACCTAACTTTTATTTCAACACTTAAAAAAAGAAGAAAAATAATAACATACAATTAAAAACACAAATTCGCGTAGAACTTGGAAATTAGGGTTAAATTGTACCCTTTATTTAGTATTTGGATGGGGTAACGATATGAGAGAGGGGTATCAATATTCAGATATTATATTACTCAGATAAGGTTATCTGAAGAGCTGATATAAGTGTGGATTCTCTTGTATCTCTGACAACTATGTTACTGTGTCAAATTATTGTTGTGCATACATATAGTGTTACTAAAAGTATTTTATCTCTCTGATCTAACTGAATAATATACACCTCCTCTATTGGGCTTGTATATCGAACTGAGGTGATGAAGTGTCGTGTTAAATTAAATTAATGAGAGAATAAACTTTTATGATTTAGGATTTTAGTATTGTGTATATATGCAGAGGTGATTCTGCTATATCTATTGAACTTTTATGATTTAGGATTTTAGTATTGTATATATATGCAGAGGTGATTCTGCTATATATATTGAAGTTCAAATATTGAGAAAAAATGTATAAATCGAGTTACAGTACGTTGTAGAGATAAGTGCCTTTAGCTAATGCTTAAATAGCAATTTTTATATTAGTCCTTACACAAGTAATAGGAGCATTCCCCTTATTTCTGGGGTACTGTGCTTTATACAGAAGTTGTTGTATCTTTTCTCTTAATTTTGTTTAAGTGAATATATCTGCAAAATTAAATCATGCATGTAGACACTTCTATACATATGTATTTTGTTGTTTAACTCGTTAATGCCGATACTTTGTATCAATAGTTGGAGATGATATGGGTTAATACTTGTGATCGATATCTTAGTGTGATAATGTGACTTAGTGGTTATTGTGCTTCTTGTTCAACCTATTTGTTCTAGTAAACATGGATACTTGTGGAGTATTGAAGTCACAAACTTCAAATGAGGTAGTTATTGGTTCTATTTTATATATATAGAATCAAATCAGTATCGAGCTAATTGCTCTTTCCCCTTAGTATCTATGTATGTATATTGGCTTTGAATTAATTGCAGTTTTGTGTGATTCAGTATGTTACATAACTTTGTATATTTTTCTTGAATTTTCTTGGAAGTCACTACACTTGACCTGATGTATTATTTCTTTATTTGCTGACACTGTTGTATATATTTGGTCCATTCAGTATTATGTCATACTTGCTAGTACAATATTTGTTCACAGTATTGTTTATATATTCTTGCAGTTCACTTGTATTATTAGTTAATACGGCCGACTGTGTAATACCGTAATGGTTTTATATATCTAGACCCTGATAGCTTGCTTAGATAGATTTTCTTATATTTATAGATCTCTTTATAATTATACTATTGGGTGGACTAAACAAGTGTGGGTCTTAGTTTGTTAGCAATAACAACTGAGCTGAATCTGCAATAGTCCCCCGGTTTCCAGCAGTATTGTTTGGGAGCCGGTATATTTTTAGGTATAGCAGTCTTGTGGTCTTTTAGAATATTGACTAGCGTCAGATAAATTGTAGTGTAATCAGGTCAAGTAATACTGAAACTTCTATAACGGCAGTTACTTAGTAAAGTTAGGAGTCACACTTTTTTTCTTTTCACATTCACACTATATTAATGGTTTTGTTATCCTTACATTCACATCGTATTTTTGTATTACTGAATATAGAAGCATCCACTTCAGCTTTCCCCAACTTATTTTAAATTAATCCCCAATACTCATTCATGCATTCATTTTGTTGTCTAAGTTCTACGTTCTTTTGCTAATTAAAAACTAAATAGGTTGAAATCGAGATGTCAACCTCTCCCTAACATGTTTCGCCGTTTGTAATTCCGGCTTTTTCAAAGGGTGACGCGCGCAACATTTTTCGGTAATTTATTGGCTTTGCTCCACCCTATTGTCGGTTGGTCGCCAATCGGAATCCCTCTGTATTTGATTGATGGGTGTTTGAATTACGTCACTGTCTTTTTGGATATCTTATTCTTTGAATGTATTTCAATTGTTTCTTAAACTTTGATATAATACTAATAATGTGTTCTATAGAATTATTGACGCATATTTCTGAGATGATTGAAATACTTTATGCATATCTCTGTTTGATCGATATCGTTCGCAACACATTTATAAGTTTTCATAAGTGTCCGCTATACTACAATGACTCAAGATGTAGGTTTAGACTATGAATAGTATGGATAATGTGTATAGATGGACTCAATACAGCCATGTACTTTAGGTTAATAACTCGCATGTAAGTTTTAAGTTAATATTGATTCTTCATTAATATCTCTCATATTATTTATGTTTTAATTAATGTAATTATGCCAATACAAGGGAGGATAAGAAGAATTTTTGGAAGATATCGTATGTATATGGCATGCACTTAGGTTGAACAGATCGATCAGACTTTTGTAGATTAAACCTAGGTTGTTTCCCATTATATCGTCTTCTGACAGATGCACATACTGCTAATAGATTTTTATTCAATTTATGTTAAGAGGATACTTCTAGAATAAATGTTATATTAACTTATGAGGGTGTGAATTGGTCATTTTGGAGTGACAAGCGTGACAGTGAGCTGATGTGCTAACAATGTGAAAATTGCTTTGGATAAACTTTCTGTAGAGATATGAAGAAAAAGAGTGGGTGCTGTAAGAGATGATATATTCATTCTGATATACTTAAGTTGACAAGGATAATTTTGGGAGATTTATTTTCTTTTTATACAATGGATTTAGCGATTTCAATTTCTTGTGACAACATTAATATACCCTTTTGATGTAGCTATGTGAGACATTTATATTCGGGGAATTTGATGGGCTTAGTAGGGATGCTTTTTCACACTATATGTGTAATTGTGTTTGATACTAGGAACAAGTGTCATACTTGAAAGGTGAGTAATCGGTGAGGTTAGATTCTTGTGAGTAGGGGTGTGGTGTGCTCTTAAATGGTGGTGATGGTGTTGTAGGGGATGAAGGGGTAATTGTGGATATAAAATGGTGGGTAAAGAATAAGGGGGGGTCAGGTGAAAGATAGGACTAGGGAAGGAGTGAATGTGATTGGAAAGTTGGGGGTGAGTGTGTCGACTGTGGAGGAAAGGTAAAAAACAATGTGAGGTGGTTTATAATGCACTGAAATTAGAAACACCAACTGTGTGAGCGCCGACACAACAAGACCAGGAGAACCAACTGTGCGAGTGCAACATAAATTGAATTCTAATTGATGGATTTTAGGAAATAATTTTTACTGAATACATTATGTTGTTTTACAGAAGAAACCTTAACGTTTATATTATTTTGATATGAATTGTTATAGGAACACCAAGGCTTATTAATATAATTGTATGAATTTTCATGCATAATTTGAATGGTATATTTTACTTTTTCAGTGTTATAAGAACATTGAGTAATTGTTTTGTTCATTTTAACCTTTTGGATGAACGCAATCCATAAGGTATATCCATTTAGTTTCTATCTTTTGGAGGGCCTTCTCTAGGTCTCCTCCTCTTAGTCCTAAGGACAGCTTTTGGACGCCATAGCATTCCAGTTCAGAGGTTTTGCAATGATGGTGTTTTAGAAAGTGAGATGCTACAGATGTTAATTTTTTATCTTTTTGTAAATCTTTGGGAGCATTACGAATATTTCTTAAGTGTTCCATGATTCTTGTGTGTAACTTTCTAGTGGTCATTCCTATGTAAGTATAGGGACACTTGCATTGGAGGGCATATATGAGTCCCACCGTGTTACAACTTAAGTAAGTTTTGATTTGGTGTGATTTGCCAAATCTGTCTGTGATAGTTTTTTTCTTTTTCATCATGTGTGAGCAAGTTGAACAGCTTCCACATGGGAAAGAGCCTTTCTCTGGAGTTCTTATTGGTTTAGTTTTCTTGATGTAATGGCTAGGACTTAATCTTTCTTTTAGATTTCTTGATCTTCTGTAGCTGATTTCTGCTTTTTGACCAATTATACTTTTTAAAATTGGATCAGCTTGTAGTATATGCCAGTTGTTTTGAATGATTCTGATGACTTCTTGTGATTGGTCATTATAGGTCAAGACTAGTCTTGTTTTTTTATCCTGTTTTTTTGGTCGGACCTTCAATAGGTCAGATCTGGGTGTATTATATGCTCTTTTTTTAGCTTTTTGAATGGACCTTTTGCTGTAACCTCTCACTTTTAACCTGTTTTCTAGTTCTGTGGCTCTTTTTCTAAAGGTTTGCTCGTCTGAGCAGTTGCGTTTGATCCTAAGAAATTCCCCTATGGGTAGCGATTTGGTGGTATTGGGTGCGTGTGCACTGGTTGAGTGAAGTACGTTGTTAGTGGCTGTTCTTTTTCTGTACAGGTCTGTTGAGAGTGTGCCATCAGGGTTCTTCTGAATGAGTAAGTCTAGGAAGGATATATTGGTTAAGCTTTTTTCATAAGTTAGTTTTATATTTAATTTATTGTTGTTTAGATGTTCAAGAAAATTATCCAATTCAGATTCTGGTCCTTCCCATAGGAATAGGATGTCGTCGATATATCTAACCCACATTGGGATGTATTTGGTGTATTGATCGTTGATATCTGAGAAAACATGTTTTTGTTCCCACCAGCCTAGGAACAGGTTGGCATACGTGGGTGCACATGCAGTGCCCATCGCTGTTCCTTGGGTTTGAAGATAGTATTTGTTATTGAAAAGAAAATAATTTTTAGTTAACACGAACTTAAGTAGATTTATCATGAATTCATTATAATCTTGACTTTCTTCTGATGACATGTCTAGAAAGTATTTTACAGCATTGAGTCCGAGTTGATGATTTATGCTAGTGTACAGAGACTCGACATCTGAGGTTACTAACCAAGTTGTTTTGGAAATATGAATATCTTCAATGATTTGCAATACTTCCATGGTGTCTCTCACATATGATGGAAGTTGAGTTAGGAATTGTCTGAGTCTGAGATCTATGTACTGACTTGCTTTCTCGGTTAAGTTGTCGTTTCCTGATACTATTGGACGACCAGGAGGTTGCTTATTGTTTTTATGAATTTTTGGGATCAAATAAAACGTGGCTGTTTTTGGGTGAGATACATTTAGAAATTTTGTTTCTTTGGTTGTAATGAGGCCTCTTCTTTTTGCATCTTCAATTAATTTGTTGAATTGCTGATGGAATTGTTCTGTAGGATTGCTCCAAAGTTCTCTGTAACATACAGAATTTTTCAATTGAATGGATGCTTCTTTTAGATACATGCTTTCAGGCCATATAACAATATTTCCACCCTTATCTGCGTTTCGGATGATCACGTCGTCCCATTCTTCCATCTCTTTTAATGCTTCTCTTTCTTTTTTGGTCAAGTTTTTGGCTTTTGTCTGAATTTTGAGTTCGTTGATTGAATTACATACTATTTGATTGAATACATCTATGTTTGAGCTAATGTTCGTGGCTGGTACAAATTTAGATTTGTTTTTCAATTGTTTTCTCCAGTTTGATTCCTCTGGGATTTCTTGTTCTGTTAGTAGATCTTCTAAATTTCTTAGGGACTCTAGTTCTTCTTCTGACAAGTTAGATATATTTTCTTGAGTATCTTTATTTGCGAAATATTTTTTGAGGAGAAGTTTACGAAGGAAAAGTTGGATGTCCTTTATTGTTTTGAATTTGTCCAGTTGGGAATTGGGACAAAAGGATAATCCTTTGGATAGAACACTTTTATGGTGTTTGGAAAGTCTTTTCTCTGAGAGATTTATAATTCTTAGTTCTTCATTCTTAATTGTGAGAATGGGCTCAGATTTCGTCTCTGAGGTTTTTGGAATCTGTCTTTGATGTTCTTCTTGTTGTTGTTCCTTGTGTTTCTTTTGTTGGAACCTCCCACCTCTTCTGGTGGTTCTGAATCTGAACTTAGATCGTCTTCTAAAAAAGACTTTCTTTTTCTGTTTTCAATAGTAGATGATTTCTTTGATGTTGAGGGTTCTTCCTGTTGCTCTTTGCCATCATTTTCCTGTTCCTCATTATCAGTATCAGAAACATCAGTTTCCACAATGTTCACTCTCCTTTGAGTTTTGTAATTGGAAGTAAAGTTTTTATTTTTCCATTTATAAACTTTGTTGTTTTGGAAATCCTGAATATCTCTTTGTAGTTTACCTTTCTTAGTTGATTTAATTTCATTCTCATACTTGTCGAGTTCTTTTTGATATTTCTTGTATGCATTCTCAAATTCTTTAAGATTTTCGAACTGTTTTAGCTGTTCATTCTGTACTTTGATTAAGTCTTCCAGTCTTTCATATTCAGATGAATTATGTTTTATCAAGATTTTCATTAGTTTAGCTGAACATTCGCTCAAAGCTTCTTCCCATTCAACGCTTAGTTCTTTTCTTCTGAATTCAAAGGCTGGGAAAAGTTGAATTCGCAGTCCTCTTGGGATAAGATTTCTCTGAATGTATTGCTCACAGAACTGCTCATCCCACCATAATTTATCCTGTTTGAACAGGTTTTTATGTAATTCTCTTAGCAGAGTGTCTAAATTATTCGGTGTTATATCAGAGTTTCCACTAGACGAGTCTTGGAACACTTCATTAAGATCACTTTGTCTTTTTTGCTCCCTGGTTTGCTTATCTTTATCAAATTTATTTGCCATACTTTCTTTTGATATTTTAATGTGTGTGCTATTCTGGTTGCGGAAATCCTATATGGAGAATAGGATAATGTGAACTACTAGAAAACGCAAAAGATTGCAACCGCACTACACACGTGAATAGGGACTGCTATTTGTACCTACTTTTATTTTTACAGTGGGTACTTGCTGGAGTGCTTATGCAAGAATCAATGATTCAGAAAAAAGTAGAATCAGAAATGTGAGTTTCTGGCTCCAAGGGCAAATTGCATTTATTAGCACTTACTGTCCCCTACTACTACTATAGGTATCAAAACCTTGAAAAGGAAGAAAATGTGGGTGGAGCAGCGTGTGTCTAAAATTAAAACCTAACTTTTATTTCAACACTTAAAAAAAGAAGAAAAATAATAACATACAATTAAAAACACAAATTCGCGTAGAACTTGGAAATTAGGGTTAAATTGTACCCTTTATTTAGTATTTGGATGGGGTAACGATATGAGAGAGGGGTATCAATATTCAGATATTATATTACTCAGATAACACTTTTTCAGTGTTATAAGAACATTGAGTAATTGTTTTGTTCATTTAAACCTTTTGGATGAACGCAATCCATAAGGTATATCCATTTAGTTTCTATCTTTTGGAGGGCCTTCTCTAGGTCTCCTCCTCTTAGTCCTAAGGACAGCTTTTGGACGCCATAGCATTCCAGTTCAGAGGTTTTGCAATGATGGTGTTTTAGAAAGTGAGATGCTACAGATGTTAATTTTTTATCTTTTTGTAAATCTTTGGGAGCATTACGAATATTTCTTAAGTGTTCCATGATTCTTGTGTGTAACTTTCTAGTGGTCATTCCTATGTAAGTATAGGGACACTTGCATTGGAGGGCATATATGAGTCCCACCGTGTTACAACTTAAGTAAGTTTTGATTTGGTGTGATTTGCCAAATCTGTCTGTGATAGTTTTTTTCTTTTTCATCATGTGTGAGCAAGTTGAACAGCTTCCACATGGGAAAGAGCCTTTCTCTGGAGTTCTTATTGGTTTAGTTTTCTTGATGTAATGGCTAGGACATATGTATAGAAGTGTCTACATGCATGATTTAATTTTGCAGATATATTCACTTAAACAAAATTAAGAGAAAAGATACAACAACTTCTGTATAAAGCACAGTACCCCAGAAATAAGGGGAATGCTCCTATTACTTGTGTAAGGACTAATATAAAAATTGCTATTTAAGCATTAGCTAAAGGCACTTATCTCTACAACGTACTGTAACTCGATTTATACATTTTTTCTCAATATTTGAACTTCAATATATATAGCAGAATCACCTCTGCATATATATACAATACTAAAATCCTAAATCATAAAAGTTCAATAGATATAGCAGAATCACCTCTGCATATATACACAATACTAAAATCCTAAATCATAAAAGTTTATTCTCTCATTAATTTAATTGAACACGACACTTCATCACCTCAGTTCGATATACAAGCCCAATAGAGGAGGTGTATATTATTCAGTTAGATCAGAGAGATAAAATACTTTTAGTAACACTATATGTATGCACAACAATAATTTGACACAGTAACATAGTTGTCAGAGATACAAGAGAATCCACACTTATATCAGCTCTTCAGATAACCTTATCTGAGTAATATAATATCTGAATATTGATACCCCTCTCTCATATCGTTACCCCATCCAAATACTAAATAAAGGGTACAATTTAACCCTAATTTCCAAGTTCTACGCGAATTTGTGTTTTTAATTGTATGTTATTATTTTTCTTCTTTTTTTAAGTGTTGAAATAAAAGTTAGGTTTTAATTTTAGACACACGCTGCTCCACCCACATTTTCTTCCTTTTCAAGGTTTTGATACCTATAGTAGTAGTAGGGGACAGTAAGTGCTAATAAATGCAATCTGCCCTTGGAGCCAGAAACTCACATTTCTGACTCTACTTTTTTCTGAATAACTAATAGTTACATTGTAGCTAGCTTAGGATTTATTTTTATTTTACAGGAAACTTTGTATTTATTTTAACTAGGTAGAATAGTTATTAAATAGTTATTAACTATTTAATAGCTACCTTGTTAAAATAAAGACAAATTTACCTGTAAAATAAAACCTAACCTAAGTTGCAATTACATCTAACACTACACTATAATTAAATAAATTCCCTAAATTAACTACAATAAAATACATTAACAACAATTAAATACTGGAGGACATCTTCTGCCCGGCTTGGATGAAGACCTGCCCGTCTGGAGGACCACTTCGCCCGGCTTCGTTGAGGACTTTGGCCCTGTTGGGTGAAGACTAGTGATGTCGTGAATAGTTCGCCGGCGAACATAGCATGTTCACGTTCACTGCGGCGGGCGAACATATGCGATGTTCGATCCGCACCCTATTCTTTATCATTGAGTAAACTTTGACCCTCTACCTCACAGGCAGAAGACACATTACAGCCAATCAGCAGCAGACCCTCCCTCCCAGACCCTCCCACCTCCTGGACAGCATCCATTTTAGATTCATTTGGAAGCTGCATTCTTAGTAAAAGGAGGGACAGTGTAGCTGCTGCTGATTTAATAGGGAAATCGATAGCTAGGCTAGTGTATTCAGTGTCCACTACAGTCCTGATCTCTGCTGTAAGGACAGCACCCCAAAAAGCCCTTTTTAGGGCTGCTTTTTTTTTTCCTGTGTAATCTAATTGCAGTTGCCTGCCTGCCAGCGTGTGTGTCAGGCTCACAGCGTATACTGTGCCCACTTGCCCAGTGCCACCACTCATATCTGGTGTAACAGTAGTGTACATTTAAAAAAAACAAAACACTTTTTTGACTGTGAAATAATAGCAGACAGCTGCCAGTACCCAAGATGGCCGCCAATAAGGCAGATGGGGAGGGTTAGAGAGCTGTTTTGGGGGGGATCAGGGAGGTTGGTGGCTAAGGGGGGATGCTACACCACAGAATATGTAAATATGCTAAAAAAATTTTTTATTTTTTTTAAAAAACCTTTTATTTTAGTACTGGCAGACTTTCTGCCAGTACTTAAGATGGCGGGGACAATTGTGGGGTGGGGGAGGGAAGGGAGCTGTTTGGAAGGGATCAGGTTGTCTGATGTGTCAGGTGGGAGGCTGATCTCTACACTAAAGCTAAAATTAACCCTGCAAGCTCCCTACAAACTACCTAATTAACCCCTTCACTGCTAGCCATAATACACGTGTGATGCGCAGGTGCATTTAGCGGCCTTCTAATTACCAGAAAGCAACGCCAAAGTCATATATGTCTGCTATTTCTGAACAAAGGGGATCCCAGAGAAGCATTTACAACCATTTGTGCCATAATTGCACAAGCTGTTTGTAAATAATTTCAGTGAGAAACCTAAAATTGCAAAAAAAATTAAGTTTTTTTTAAATTTGATCGCATTTGGCGGTAAAATGGTGGCATGAAATATACCAAAATGGGCCTAGATCAATACTTTGGGTTGTCTAATACACTACAATTAAGCTAAAATTAACTCTACAAGCTGCCTACATGCTACCTAATTAACCCCTTCACTGCTGGGCATAAAACACGTGTGGTGCGCAGTGGCATTTAGTAGCCTTCTAATTACCAAAAAGCAACGCCAAAGCCATATAGGTCTGCTATTTCTGAACAAAGGGGATCCCAGAGAAGCATTTACAACCATTTATGCCATAATTGCATAAGTTGTTTGTAAATAATTTCTGTGAGAAACCTAAAGTTTGTGAAAAAGTGAACAATTTTTTTTTATTTGATCGCATTTGGCGTCGAAATGGTGGCATGAAATATACCAAAATGGGCCTAGATCAATACTTTGGGTTGTCTACTACACTACACTTAAGCTAAAATTAACTCTAAAAGCTGCCTACATGCTCCCTAATTAACCCCTTCACTGCTGGGCATAAAACACGTGTGGTGCGCAGTGGCATTTAGCAGCCTTCTAATTACCAAAAAGCAACGCCAAAGCCATATAAGTCTGCTATAATGGCATGTCTGGCACACAGTGTTGGGGCAAGGGTCCATCTGACCACTGATACCTGGTCTGCAAAGCATGGTCAAGGCAGGTATATCACCTACAATGCGCACTGTGAAGCGGGCGTAACCCTTACACTACCTGATCGATACAACATCATACCTGATGTTTTAAAGCACGTTATTCCAAACAATTTAGGAATGTTAGGTTATTTATGCCCTTTATGGATTAAAACCAGACTCTGCATCAACTATGTAATTTTCCATGGGAGTTTTGCCATGGATCCCCCTCCGGCATGCCACAGTCCAGGTGTTAGTCCCCTTGAAACAACTTTTCCATCACTATTGTGGCCAGAAAGAGTCCCTGTGGGTTTTAAAATTCGCCTGCCTATTGAAGTCTATGGCGGTTCGCCCGGTTCGCCCATTCGCTAACTTTTGCGGAACTTCGCGTTCGCCGTTCGCGAACCCAAATTTTTAGGTTCGCGACATCACTAGTGAAGACTTCTCAATGTAGGGTGATCTTCAAGGGGTTAGTGTTAGGTTTTATTAAGGGGGGATTGGGTAGGTTTTAGAGTAGGGTTGGGTGTGTGGGTGGTAGGTTTTAATGTTGGGGGGGTATTGTACTTTTTTTTACAGGTAAAAGAGCTGATTACTTTGAGGCAATGCCCCACAAAAGGCCCTTTTAAGGGCTATTTGTAATAAAGTATAGGGTAGGGCTTTTTATTATTTTGGGGGGCTTATTTATTTTATTAGGGGGATTAGATTAGGTATAATTAGTTTAAAAAACTTATTTTATAATTTTCTGTAATTTAGTGTTTTTTGTTCCGTACTTTAGATAATTGCATTTAATTGTATTTAATTGTAGTTAATTTAGGGAATTAATTTAATTATAGTGTAGTGTTAGATTTAATTGTAACTTAGGTTAGGTTTTATTTTACAGGTAAATTTGTCTTTATTTTAACAAGGTAGCTATTAAATAGTTAATAACTATTTAATAACTATTCTACCTAGTTAAAATAAATACAAAGTTGCCTGTAAAATAAAAATAAATCCTAAGATAGCTACAATGTAACTATTAGTTATATCGTAGCTACCTTAGGGTTTATTTTATAGGTAAGTATTTATTTTTAAATTGGAATAATTTAGTTAATTGTAGTAATTTTATTTAGATTTATTTAAATTATATTTAAGTTAGGGGGGTGTTAGGGTTAGACTTAGATTTAGGGGTTAATAACTTTAATATAGTGGCGGCGACGTTGGGGGCGGCAGATTAGGGGTTAATAAGTGTAGGTAGCTTGCAGCGACATTGGGTGTGGCAGATTAGGGGTTAATAAATATAATGTAGGTGTCGGCGATGTTGGGGCAGCAGATTAGGGGTTAATACATAAAATGTAGGTGGCGGCGGTGTCCGGAGCGGAAGATTAGGGCTTAATAATATAATGCCGGTGTCGGCGATGTCGGGGACGGCAGATTAGGGGTTAATAAGTGTAAGATTAGGGGTGTTTAGACTCGGGGTTCATGTTAGGGTGTTAGGTGTAGACATAAATATATTTCCCCATAGGAATCAATGGGGCTGCGTTAGGAGCTTTATGCTGCTTTTTTCCAGGTGTTGGGTTTTTTTTCAGCCGGCTCTCCCCCATTGATTCCTATGGGGAAATTGTGCACGAGCACGTTTTGCCAGTTCACTGCTACCGTAAGCAGCGCTGGTATTGAGGTGAGATGTGGTGCAAAATTTTGCTCTACGCTCACTTTTCTGCAGCTAACGCCGGGTTTGTAAAAACCCGTAATACCAGCGTTGTCGGTAGGTGAGTGGTGAGCATAAACTGCTCATTAGTACCGCACACCATTACCGACAAAACTCGTAATCTAGGCGATAATTTATTCTTACCTGATAAATGTATTTATTTCTTGACACGGTGAGTCCACAGATCATCTTAATTACTGTTGGGAATATCACTCCTGACCAGCAGGAGGAGGCAAAGAGCACCACAGCAAAAGCTGTTAAATACCACTCCCCCTACCCACAATCCCCAGTCATTTGACCAAAGGGAAAGGAAAAAGAAAGTAATCTAAGGTGCAGAGGTGCCTGAATTTTATAGAAAAGCAAACTGTCTGAAAAACAGGGCGGGCCATGGACTCACCCGTGTCAAGAAATAAATACATTTATCAGGTAAGAATAAATTATGTTTTCTTTCTAATGACATGGTGAGTCCACGGATCATCTTAATTACTGTTTGGAACCAATACCCAAGCTAGAGGACACGGATGATAAGGGAGGGACAAGACAGTTAACCTAAACGGAAGGCACCACTGCTTAAAGAACCTTTCTCCCAAAAGAGGCCTCTGCTGAAGCAAAAGTATCAAATTTATAAGATTTAGAAAAAGTATGCAAAGATGACCAAGTCGCAGCCTTGCAAAGCTGATCTACAGAAGCTCCATTTTTGAAAGCCCAAGAAGATGAAACAGCCCTCGTGGAATGAGCCGTGATTCTCTCAGGAGGCTGATGACCAGCAGTCTCATATGCCAAGCGAATAACACTCCTCAACCAACAAGAAAGAGAAGTAGCCGTAGCTTTCTTACCCTTATGCTTCCCAGAAAAGATAACAAAGAAGAAGACTGACAAAAATCCTTAGTCGCCTGCAAATAATATTTCAATGCACGAACCACATCCAGGTTGTGTAACAAATGCTCCTTATAAGAAGAAGGATTAGGACACAAAGAAGGAACAACAATCTGTTGATTAATATTCTTATCAGAAACAACCTTGGGAAGAAAACTCAAGGCAGTACGCAGAACTTCCTTATCAGAGTGAAATATAAGAATAGGCGATTCATACTGTAAGGCTGAAAGCTCCAAAACTCTTTGAGCCGAAGAAATAGCCACCAGAAACAAAACCTTCAAAGATAACATCTTAATATCCAAAGAATGCATAGGTTCAAACGGAGCCTGTTGAAGGACTCTAAGAACCAAATTAAGACTCCAAGGTGGACTAGCAGACCTAAACACAGGCCGAATTCTAACCAAGGCCTGACAAAAAGAATGAACATCTGGCACATCCGCCAGGCGCTTGTGCAATAACATAGATAAAGCAGAAATTGACCCTTCAGGGTACTAGCAGATAAATCTTTCTCCAAACTCTCCTGGAGAAAAGACAAAATCCTAGGAATCCTAACTCTACTCCACGAGTAGCCTTTGGAATCACACCAATACAAATATTTACGCCAAATCTTATAATAAATATTTCCTAGTCACAGGCTTACGAGCCTGAATCATAGTCTCAATGACTGACTCAGAAAAACCACGCTTAGAATGAATCAAGCGTTCAATCTCCAAGCAGTCAGCTTCAGAGAAACAATATTTTGATGAAGGAAGGGACCCTGCAGAAGATGGTTCTTCCTTAAGGGAAGACGCCAAGGTGGAAGAGAAGACATCTCCACCAGATCTGCAAACCAGATTCTGTGCAGCCACGCTGGAACAATGAGAATCACTGATGCCCTCTCTTGTTTGACCCGAGCAATGACCCGAGAAAGAAGAGCAAACGGAGGGAATACATATGCCAGACTGAAAGTCCAAGGAACTGCCAGAGCATCTATCAGAACAGCTTGAGGATCCTTTGACCTCAACCCATACCTCGGGAGCTTGGCATTCTGATGAGATGCCATGAGATCCAACTCTGGCTGCCTCCAACTGAGAATCAAGCTGGAAAATACCTCTGGATAAGGTTCCTACTCCCCCAGATAAAAAGTCTGCCTGCTCAGAAAATCCGCTTCCCAATTGTCTACCCCTGGAATGTGGATAGCAGACAGACAACAGTTGTGAATCTCTGCCCACTGAATAATCTTGGCTACCTCTGTCATGGCCAAGGAACTCCGAGTTCCTCCCTGATGATTGATGTAAACCACTGACGTTATGTTGTCCAACTGAAACCTGATAAACTGGGTTGAAGCTAGCTGAGGCCAGACTGGAAAATCATTGAAAATTTCTTTCAGTTCCAAAACATTTATTGGAAGAACCGACTCCTCCCGAGTCCATAGACCTTGAGCCTTTAATTAACCCCAGACAGCACCCCAGCCCAGCAAACTGGCATCCGTGGTCACAATCACCCAGGCAGGTCTGCGAAAGCAAGTTCCCTGAGAGAGAAGATCCTGAGACAACCACCATGGAAGAGAATTTCTGGACATCTGATCTAGAACAATCTTTAGAGATAGATCTACATAATCCCTGTTCCACTGCCTGAGCAAGCATAACTGCAGAGGTCTGAGATGGAACCGAGCAAACTGAATGATGTCCATGACTGAAACCATCAGACCAATAACCTCCATGCACTGAGCCACTGACGGCCGAGGAAGGGACTGAAGAGCAAGACACGTATTGAAAATTGTTGACTTTCTTGCTTCTGTCAGAAAAATCTTCATCTCTAGAGTATCTATAATGGTCCTCAAAAATGCCACTCTTGTAGCCGGAAATTAAGGAACTTTGTCCTAAATTCACCTTCCAACTGTGGAAGCGCAGAAAAGACAACAACTCCGTGTGGGAGTTTGCTAGTTGAAAAGATGGAGCCTGAACTAGAATGTCGTTCAGATAAGGAGCCACTGCAACACCCTTCCAAAAGGAAGAACTACAAACTGAAAATGTTTGTCTAGAAATGCAAATCTTAGGAACCTGTGATGATCCCTGTGAAAGGGAATATGCAGGTACGCATCCTTTAAATCCACTGGTCATGAACGGACCTTCCTGAATCAAAGGAATAAGGGAACGAATAGTTTCCATCTTGAAAGATGGAACCCTGAGAAACTTGTTTACACTCTTGAGATCTAAAATAGGTCTGAAAGTTCCCTCCTTGTTAGGAATGACGAAGAGATGGGAATAAAAACCCAGACCCTGTTCCTGAACCGGAACAGGAACTATCACTCCCATGTCGGAAAGATTCTGAACACAACGTAAGAACGCCTCTCCTTTTATCTGGTTTACAGATAATCTGGAGAGAAGAAACCTGCCTCTGGGAGGAAAATTCTTGAACTCTAATTTGTAACCATGGGACATGATATCTACCACCCAGGGATCCTGAACATCTCAAACCCAAGCTTGAGAGAAGAAAGAGAGTCTGCCCCCACAAGATCCATTCCCAGATTGGGGGCAGACCCTTCATGCTGATTTTGAGTCAGCAACAGGCTTCCTGGACTGCTTCCCCTTATTCCAAGACTGATTTGACTTCCAAGATGGCTTGGACTGTTCCTGCTTAGAGGAAGAAGAGGAAGATTTAACAGAGAAGTTACGAAAGGAATGAAAATTACTCTGCCGACCCTTCTGTTTATTTCTTTTATCCTGAGGAAGAGAATGCCCCTTCCCTCCCGTAATATTAGAAATAATCTCAGCCAAACCTGGCCCAAACAAGGTCTTACCCCTGTAAGGAATAGACAAAAGCTTAGACTTAGAGGACACATCCGCAGACCAGGATTTTAACCATAAAGCTCTGCGAGCTAAAATGGCAAAACCAGAAATTTTAGCTCCCAACTTGATGACCTGTAGAGAAGCATCTGCAATAAAGGAATTAGCCAACTTCAAAGCCTTGATTCTATCTTGAATTTCTTCAAGAGGAGTATCTTGCTGAATAGAATCAGACAATGCATCCAACCAAAATGCAGCTGCACTAGTAACCATAGCAAAACATGCAGCCGGTGTCCATTGATACCCCTGGTGAACATAAATCCTTTTAAGCAAAGCTTCCAACTTCTTATCCATAGGATCTTTAAAGGAACAGCTGTCCTCAATAGGAATAGTGGTCCTCTTGGTCAGAGTGGAAACTGCTCCCTCCACCTTAGGAACCATCTGCCAAGATTCCTTAATAGAATCAGCAATAGGAAACATCTAACTAAAAATTGGAGAAGAGGAAAAGGGAATCCCAGGCTTCTCCCATTCTCGTGCAATAATATCTGAAACACGATCTGGTATAGGAAAAACTTCTGCCGAGGAAGGGACATCAAAAAACGTATTAAGTTTACTAGATTTCTTAGGAATAACCAAGACTGACGCCTCAGAGTCATCCAAGGTAGCCAAAACCTCCTTGAGTAACAAACGGAGGTGCTCTACTTTAAAACTAAAGGAACCCGAGATCTCACCCTCAGATGCTACTGAAGTATCTTCCTCCTCAGGCTTATGAGAAGAAACACTAGACACAAGTGCAACAGAATCAGAAACCTTATACTTCCTCTTGCGCTTCCCCTGCAACATAGGAAAAGCAGACAAAGCCTCAGATACTGCCGAGAATATATGAGTAGCCATATCCTGCAAGGAAAAACCAACCTGAGACGAAACACAGGGTACTGCAGAAGATTGGGACATTTGAGGAGAAAGCTGCGGATTAGCCTGAACAGGAGACTCCTGAACAACATCCGCCCTAGACAATGAAGGGTCAGAATCAAAAAGTCTATCCTTGTAATTTAATGTTCTCTCAATACAAGAGGAACAAAAAGGAATAGGAGGCTCAACATTAGTATTTAAACATAGAGAACAAGCAACAGCTTGCAGGGCCTCTTGGTCCATCTTATTCCAAAGGAAAAAACCTTAATCAGTAAAAAATTCTAAGTTCAAAACAGAATTTTAATGAAACAAAAAAACGTTACTGTCCCTTTAAATTTTAAACAGACTTTTTTTTTTTTTTTTTTAACTAAAAAATCCTAAAATAAACTGCACAATAAATCTTGCAGCAACAATTTTTCACAAAATGAATGCAAAAAGAGACACAAATGTTATAGTCCCTGAAATTAAGACAGAAACTTAAATATAAACAGAGCAGCAGCCCCCCAAAAAACAACAGGCAACCTCCACACCTCAGCAAGCTCTGCTGAGGTGCCTACCTGACCTGCTTGCTACTGGAAACAAAGTCAGAAAATGATCCGTACCCCCACACAGCTGCACCGGAGAGAACGCTGAACCACCTCTAAGGAGCTATGCAACAGAGCTGCAACATCCAGGAACAACAGGAAACAGCTAAAAGGGCGCCAAAAATGTCCTTGCTATCTCAGATTAGCCTGCCTATTGTGGGCATGGCCTAACAAACCTCACGGTAGCCATTAACCTTTTAACGCCGTTATGTGATTCTATTCCATCATAATTACACTGGGCTTTAGTGCCGTTCTGACGAAATAGAACGTCATAACCGTTGGCTGTCCTAAAGTCAACAGCGCTTCCATGATGTGATCATGGTCTGGAGGGCGTGCCATAGCATCACAGGGATGCCCTCCTGACCCGATCCCATAATTGAAATCTCACGATCACGTGTACGATCGCAGGATTTCAATTTGTTTACAGATTAACCCGGTCATCAAAGGGTTAATACACAAACAAAAACATGTACACCAAAGTGAAAACATAATAAACTGAGCCTCCAAACATCCCCAGTGCCTGCAAAACTGCCATACAATAAACCATTAACCTAGAAGGCTGATTGTATATTTAGACAGTATTAACTGTCAAAGTGCCAAATTCTCCTATATCAAAACAGGGAAAAAAATAGGCACTTACCTCAAAAATCTGTCCGGCAGCAGGACAGCACACTTGGTATGAGAGGGGCTTCCTACCTCACATGGACCTGTGGAAAAAAAGAAAAGGCTGAGAAAACTTACTCAAACTTTCAACCAAGGGCAGCAAGAAACTGCTTGGGAGGCCCAGTGCGGATTATACCCCACAAATTCCCAAATACTTAAAAGCCACCACTTGCTCTACTAAAGAGACTGACATGGACTACGGCTAAACCCTGAAGAAAACCAGAGCAAACTTAAAACTTAAAAAATAACTCTTTATTGAAGAATCAGACACATAACTTTACCCCTCCTTGCAACTGATACAAGCAACTAGAATGACTGGGGATTGTGGGTAGGGGGAAAGGTATTTAACAGCTTTTGCTGTGGTGCTCTTTGCCTCCTCCTGCTGGTCAGGAGTGATATTCCCAACAGTAATTAAGATGATCTGTGGACTCACCATGTCATTAGAAAGAAATTACATGTTCTGTCTGAATAATAAAGGAAAAAAAAATTGTTTTCATGTCCCTTTAAAAGGTTATCTCTGTCTCCCATTAAGTGATTGGTTATTTTCTCATGAAGATCCTGGCAATCTTGTTCCTGGCCTGCACTTAGGTTACTGACCCTGGCAAGTTATTTGGACTCTGTTATCTGCCTGACCCTTATCTGTATTGTCACCAAAGGGCTGATCATTTGGCTAAAGACTTTTGGATCTGTACCCTTACTTACAATTTTGGTATCTCTTTCTGTTTGCTATATGGTTTCTGATGGATAACCTGGTGCTGACGTTGGACTATTCGTTTTAACTACTCTCCTGTTTTGCCCAAGCACACCTGCTACTCTATTACTAGAGAGATCTACTGTTTGTTTCAACTTTGTTCCTGCTACCTATCTCCTGCTTCTGTGGTTCCGGACTACTACTTGGGTAATTATAGTATTACCTTATACAAAGGGAACATGTCTCAGCAGATTGTTTTGAATAATTTGTATAAATTATTCAAGTTCAGTCTAACAAAAAGTACTAATTGGGGCTATGCCAATGTTATCAAATTTGCTTAGTTTTCTTAGTGTTTGGTATTGCTGCTCAATGGCCTACTCTTTATCAAAGTATGCCAAGAGACTGAAGCAAATTTAGATAATAAAGTATATTGGATAGTTCTTAAAGTTTGCATACTCTATCTCAATCAAGAAAGTTTAATTTTGACTTTACTGTCCCTTTAAAGGACAATTAAAAGACCATTAAATACAGTAGAATTGCATAATCACCACATGCATAATAAAAGGACAATACAATAGCATTGACTCTGAATTTTAAATAAGCAGTAGAAGTTTTTTTTATGACCAATTTATAAAAATGTTTCCATTTCCTGCCACCTGTATCATGTACAAGCAATCAGTGAATCACAGATTCATATATGTATACAATGTGAACTCTTGAACATGCTCAGTAGGAGTTGATGCCTTATAAAGTTTGCATATAAAAATACTGTGCACTCTTTGCATGTGTTATCTGAATCATGAAAGTTTACTTTTGATGTTAAAGGACCGGTAAATACAGTAGATTTACATAATAAACAAATACATGATAAAAAGAGAATGCAATAGCACTTAGTCTGAACTTCAAATGAGTAGTAGATTTTTTTCTGACAGAATTTCAAAGATATATACTGTATATATATATTTCCACTCCTCCTGTATCATGTGACAGCCATCAGCCAATCACAAAATGCATATACGTATATTCTGTGAATTGTTGCACATGCTTAGTAGGAGCTGGTGACTCAAAAATGTGTAAATATTTGCACATTTTGTTAATGGAAGTAAATTGTAAAGTTTTTTAAAATCGCATGCTCTATCTGAATCAAGGAAGTTTAACTTTGACCTGAGTGTCCCTTTAAGTCAGGGGTCCTAACATTTTTTAGACAGGGGGCCAGTTCACTGTCCCTCAGACTGTTGGGGGGCGGACTATAGTTTGAAAAAAAATATGAACGAATTCCTATGCACACTGCACATATCTTATCTGTAGTGCAAAAAAACAAAACAAAAAATACAGTATTGAAAATGAAGAACAATTTTAATCAACAAACTTAATAGTATTTTAATGGGAAGTATGGGCCTGCTTTTGGATAATGAGATGGTCAATGTCTGGTTCCATATTTGTCACTGCTAGTCATAACAAGTGATGCAAGTGACAAACATGGAACCGTAACAAGTGCAAGAACTTTAAAAGAGAGAACCTGTCCCAGCCTCAGCCGGCTCCCAGTTGGGTGAACAAGTGAGCACATGTATACCTATGTACAGTGGTGGACCTAAGCAACTAAAGGTCCTTGTACAAGATTGTCCGGTGGGGATGCGTAGGTTGTGCATAGCTCCCGTTGCCATTCTCCTCCTAGGCTCCACACTGTTTACGCACAGCATGTGTGCTTTACCTGCTGACGTCTCCTTCTTCTCCTCTGCACAGCAGCAGAGGATTCCAGATGCCGGACGATTCAGTGATTTGGTGCAAATGTGGTATATTGCGGCCAGGTCACTTACCCGATCTTCCTCGTTTCTGCTCTGCATGATAGATAGTTAATTGTCGTGCACATGATCAGGATACCATAGTAAGTATTATTCAAGATGAGTGGAGGTAATAGGGTTTATTGCATTGGAAAACATTAGGTGCACATCTGTCATGGTTAATGTACTCCTTCCTTTGTAATTTAGGTGCCATGGATATAGCAGTTGGGGTCAGAGAATCCCTGTCAGCTGCCATAGCAACCAATTGCTATTAGTGTCAGAAGATATTTTTGTTCATGAGGGCTCTATTATCTGAGGTAGCTTATGATCTGAAGCAATAACCACTAACTATTTTGGGGGGCACGTGCCATCATACAACTAATCAAAGCATGTCAATATTGTGAAAAACATCCTTAGTCTTTAGCAGGCAAACTACCATTGGTACTTAGAGTTAACATGTACTACATTTCTGTTTGTTTTTTAAAACAAATATTTCTGTGCTAAAAAAAATATTTATATTAATTTAAAGGACATTATACACCTCTTGCATTTGTGTAATATTTATCCTCTGTCCCTAGAGAGACTGAAAAGCAAAATCTGTAAACTAGACTTTCAAAGTGCAACATTTGCAAGTTACAGAAAGACCAATTTTTACACCTTTTTTCACAAGTAAAAGGTTTTAAATTACCTATAATGCTTGTGAAGAGTGTGCCATTAAAACTGAGGGAGTTTTTTTTGATCAGCCAATAAGCAGTCGCTGTGGATAAGTTCTGCCCACACACGCATTTGCTCTAAGAGTCAGTATCAATGTATTGCAAAGTATTCTTTTCAAGATAGATTATTTTATTAGCCGTAATACTATGAAACCAAAGTCAAAAGCAATCTCTTAAAATACCACATATCTATATTTCAGTAACATTCTAAGAATATAAATTTAAGACAAACAAACTGTGAAAAACAAAATAATCACATTTAAATCATAACTTATCGCATCTGCTACTTTCTTTATCAGATTGATGACAAATTCAGCTTCCTCCAATTGTTGCTCGTGGGGCAACACAACGGATTGGAGCAAGCCAGTTTTGTCATCGATATGCTAATGAAGCAGGAGCTGTGGGTGGAGTATTGGAGTTATGTTTACCATAACGCAAAGGTAAGTATTTATGCATCATTGTAAACTTTAATGAATTAAAGTGCCCCTGTTTTTAAGAGTATTATTTAATACTGGCCTTTAATTCGATAAAGTTTACAATCACTTTAGGCACATCTACTAAAATGAAATGGTTATATCTTGACCTATATATCAACTTATCTAAGCATAAAATATGGCCTGTACCATTTAACAAAATACTGAAAGTGAATTTTTTAAAAATACATTCATTTTTCATATATTCATACAGGTAAACACAAACAGCACACACATATACACATACATATTCATTTCAATATTGATATAAAATCCATTGTTTCTTGTCTTTCATATAAATAAAATCAATGAAAAAAATAATCAATAGGAATCAGTACCTTGGTTCCTGTGTAGAAATCATCAACAGCATAAGTGCCCATGAAAGGTAATTGCATATGTGTATGTGTGTCTATGCCCCCTGGTATAACCAGTTTCCCTGTAGCATCAATAATTCTCAGGTCAGTAATATTATCCAGCTGCAGGTTCTGTCCAATGTCCTTGATCAAACCATCTTCAATATAAACATCAGATATAATGGAAAAATCATGATTTACAATCTTACCACCCTTGATCAAAATGCGATTTGAAGCCATTGGTACAAACGTTGTTTAGTTGTTTGTTTTTTTCAAGTAAATTGCACGAAAAAAAGGAATAATAAAGTGATTTCTTTGCTTTTGTCCTGTGTTTATAATGCAGTTGTTTCTTCGCTCTCAGCTTTTAACGTTGTGTTTATTTGTGGCACTTGGTCAGGGAGAGTTATGTGATATTCTGCATACCACAGCTTACTTTAAATATAAGTGATAGACAGCATGGATTCCATTCCTCCTCCTCTGCTTTTCTACACATTGTGTCCACTGCAATGTATGATTAACTCATTTGCCATGGACTTTTTCTGTATTGTAAATGATTAAAACCTTTACAGCTGTGTCATTGTATCCATGACATATTAATGCTGTAAACATTAATTTTACACTGTTACTGGTTTACAAATAAAACAAATATCAATCAAACAATAAATAAAGATAACTAGGAACGATCATTTAAATAAATTATTTATTTATTATTATATCAATTAACTGAACTTTTAGAATAGTATATTATATAAATATGCTGAAGGATACAAGGTGACTTCTATAACTGTTCTGACAGAAAGCCACAGGTATTCAGACAATGCCAGTTTGGATCTGTACAGGGGCATAGTACAGTTTATCTGACGTTCCTGTCATTTTATTACTATAATAATAAACTTGTGCGAAGAGAGTTTAAATAAATGACAAAATTATATTAAATCAGAATTACCTCTGCAGTAAGAGATTCTCATAATATGTGTAATTTTGTACTGTATTGAATATTGTTTTTCCTCTAGTCTACAAATACTGCATGGCCCTGATCAGAAGAAGTGTAGGCTTGGGTGACTTTTGTTCTTGTCAAACTCATTCAATATGTAGTATTCTTTTATCCATTCAAAACAGGCAGTGCAATAATATGCATCATCTTACATATTATATATAGATAGAACAAAAAGAGCCAAATCATTATCTGGGGCACAGTATTGGGGCCACACTTAAAGGGACAGTATACACTCATTTTCATATAACTGCATGTAATAGACACTACTATAAAGAATAAGATGCACAGATCCTAATATAAAAATCCTGTATAAAACTGTTTAAAAACTTACTTAGAAGCTCTCAGTTTAGCTGTATTTAAAAGGAAGCTGGAAAGCCCACTGCAAGTGGGAAATTAGACCCTCCCCCCTCCCCCTTCTTTTGCATATGAAAAGACCCTTTACACAAACAGGAGCAAGCTGGAGAAGGTAGCTGACGGTATTCACATAAAACTTTGGGGCTTGGTTAGGAGTCTGTCTAAATCTATGAAAGAGCTGACAATTTCCTCACCCCCAAAAAATAATCCTGCAAACTGAACCTCAGACAACAATGTGAATAAGCATGGCCCAAACAACACACAAAAGATACAGCATATTAATTAACAAACATTAAAGGGATATTAAGCAAAGATTAGCCTTAGAATAGTATGTAGTTGTATTTATACCATTATCTCAGTTTTTAGCTATTGATAAGTGTAAATGTTTAGTTTCTATAAAGTAATGGGAGCTGCCATGTTTGAAATAGATTTCTATTTATCTCTGTCTTTTGTGGAGAACAATTAGAGAAAGATATATAAACTATGCAATAGAGTTTGTATAAGCGTGGCCTTGTGGAATTCCACACAATCTTGTTTGTATGAGTCTGTTTCATTGTCTGTTTTATATCTGTTCCTAATTGTTTGCAGTAGGATAGTGAGATAACTTAAAGAGATATGAAACCCAAATTTTTCTTTTGTATTTCCGACAGAACATAACATTTTTAAAAAAGTTTCCAATTTACTTCTATTATCAAATTAGCTTACTGTAGTTCCCATGATATTCTGTGTTGAAGAGATACATCTCTAGAACTACATGGAAGGAAATAGTGCTGCCATCTAGTGTTTTTTAAAATGGATAACATTCTTGCAAAACTGCTGCTATATTACGCTCCAGAAATAGGCCGGCTCCAAAGCATATGTCCCTGCTTTTCAACAAAAGACACCAGGAGAATGAAGAAAAATTGATAATAGAAGTAAATTAGAAAGTTGTTTAAAATTGCATGCTCTATCTGAATCGGGAAATAATAATTGTGGGTTTTATTTTCCTTCAAGTTTAGATGTCGCAGCATCCATTACTTTATAGAAACTCTTGGAATTTAAAAAACAACAACCATTTTCAGAGTTAAATTGCAGGAAAAGGGGACAAAATAAATAATGCAAGTATATTACAACGTTTTTAAACTACACATAATTAAACATTTTATATTACAATTTCATACTGTTTAATATCTTTTTAGAATGTGAATCAGTCACATGTTATATGCCTACATATATATACTGTATTTACAGAAGAAAGTGCTAACTGACAAGCTGGGATGCCTTGTCAGATGCAGTTCAATTTTTACTTTATTTTTCAGTGTAGTTTATTCTTAGGTAAGCCTTTGCATCCAATTTGATTATTCTTTCACTCTGAAAAGCAGAAACAAACAGAAGACGCCCCCAGTGCAATACTGTAATATGCAGCTCCAAACCATTTCAGTGCATAAACATGATTCACACAGTCTGGGAACTTTTAGTGTCCAAGCTCACTAAAATGTAGGGGTAATCACCCACAGCAGCTAAGTAGTGCCTCCAATTAAAAACTTTTATTAAAAATGAAAAGCACATTAAAGGATCAACAAAGTTACCTTTTGTGATATAACAAAACTGCAATGCGTTTCTCAGCTATAAGTGCTGTTTCGTTAGACATGTTTTGTCTAATGCTGAACAATATTTTAAAAACCTTTGTAACCAATCATAAACCATGTAATTAACATACAAGTGATTTTCACACCTGTAAAATATATAAAAAGCAATCACAACTCCATTAACCCTCTATTTTCACATCTGATATATGAAACAATGTTATAACCCCTTTTGGACATAGAAATTAAAGTTTTTTTGCATTATACCTGTCTTGGATTGGAGAAAAAACAGCAGTAGAGTGTAAAGATAATAATTCCAATATTATATTACTAGTAGACATGTGCGGTTCGTTTCGGATTAATTCGGAAATTCGGTAAATTCGGTAAATTCGGAGATTCGGATCGATTCGGATTTCCGAATTAAAATACTTCCGAATCTACCGAATGAATCCGAAATAGCTGCCGTATCTCCGAATAAATCCGAATTAGCTCGTTAAAATTCGGCATTTCCCCATAGGAAACAATGGGAGTTTCGGCTGAAAAAAAACTAACACCGCAGCCCCATTGTTTCCTATGGGGAAACACTAAGTCTGCACCTAACACCCTAACATGTACCCCGAGTCTCTAAACACCCCTAATCTAACACTTATTAACCCCTAATCTGCTGCCTCCGCTATCGCTGACACCTGCATTATTTTATTAACCCCTAATCTGCCGACCGAATATCGCCGCCACCTACATTATAACTATTAACCCCTAATCTGCTGTCCCTAACACCGCCGACCCCTACATTATAGTTATTAACCCCTAATCTGCCCCCCCACGTCGCCGCAATCTAACTACAAGTATTAACCCCTAATCTGCCGACCCGATATCGCCGCCGCCTACATTATAACTATTAACCCTTAATCTGCTGTCCCTAACACCGCCGACCCCTACATTATAGTTATTAACCCCTAACCTGCCCCCCCCAACGTCGCCGCAATCTAACTACAAGTATTAACCCCTAATCTGCCGACCCGATATCGCCGCCGCCTACATTATAACTATTAACCCCTAATCTGGTGTCCCTAACACCGCCGACCCCTACATTATAGTTATTAACCCCTAATCTGCCCCCCCCCAACGTCGCCGCAATCTAACTACAAGTATTAACCCCTAATCTGCCGACCCGATATCGCCGCCGCCTACATTATAGCTATTAACCCCTAATCTGCTGTCCCTAACACCGCCGACCCCTACATTATAGTTATTAACCCCTAATCTGCCTCCCCCCAACGTCGCCACAATCTAACTACAAGTATTAACCCCTAATCTGCCGACCGCAAATCGCCGCCACTATAATAAATGTATTAACCCCTAAACCGCCGCACTCCCGCCTCGCAAACACTATAATACATTTTATTAACCCCTAATCTGCCCTCCCTAACATCGCCACCACCTACCTACAATTATTAACCCCTAATCTCCCGCCCCCAACGTCGCCGCTACTATAATAAGGTTATTAACCCCTAAACCTAAGTCTAACCCTAACACTAACACCCCCTAACTTAAATATAATTTAAATAAAACGAAATAAGTTTACTATAGTTAAATAAATGAATCCTATTTAAAACTAAATACTGACCTGTAAAATAAACCCTAAGATAGCTGCAATATAACTAATAGTTACATTGTAGCTATTTTAGGATTTATTTTTATTTTACAGGCAACTTTGTATTTATTTTAACTAGGTACAATAGTTATTAAATAGTTATTAACTATTTAATAACTACCTAGCTAAAATAAATACAAATTTACCTGTAAAATAAATCCTAACTTAAGTTACAATTACACCTAACACTACACTATCATTTAATTAATTAAATAAATGACTCATATTTAAAACTAAATACTTACCTGTAAAATAAACCCTAATATAGCTGCAATATAACTAATAGTTACATTGTAGCTATTTTAGCATTTATATTTATTTTACAGGCAACTTTGTATTTATTTTAACTAGGTACAATAGCTATTAAATAGTTATTGACTAATTAATAGCTACCTAGTTAAAATAATTACAAAATTACCTGTAAAATAAATCCTAACCTAAGTTACAATAAAACCTAACACTACACTATCATTAAATAAATTGACTACAAGTACCTACAATTATCTACAATTAAATAAACTAAAGTACAAAACCCCCCCACTAAATTACAAAAAATAAAAAAACCACTAAATTACAAAAAATAAAAAAATATTACAAGAATTTTAAACTAATTACACCTAATCTAAGCCCCCTAATAAAATAACAAAGCCCCCCAAAATAAAAAAAATGCCCTAACCTATACTAAATTACAAAAGTTAACAGCTCTATTACCTTACCAGCCCAGAACAGGGCCTTTTGCGGGGCATGCCCCAAAGAAAACAGCTCTTTTGCCTGTAAAAAAAAAACACAATCCCCCCCCCCCCACATTACAACCCACCACCCACATACCCCTACTCTAGCCCAAACCCCCCTTAAATAAACCTAACACTACCCCCCTGAAGATCTCCCTACCTTGAGTCGTGTTCACCCAGCCGGGCCGAAGTCTTCATCCGATGGGGCAGAAGAGGACATCCAGACCGGCAGAAGTCTTCATCCAAGCGGGGCAAGAAGAGGTCTTCCATCCATCAGAAAAGTACAAAAAAACAAACAAACACTAAATTAGCAAGAATAATAAAATATTACAATAATTTTAAACTAATTACACCTAATCTAAGCCCCCTACTAGCTATTAATATAGCTTCAATATAACTAATAGTTACATTGTAGCTATTTTAGGATTTATATTTATTTTACAGGCAACTTTGTATTTATTTTAACTAGGTACAATAGCTATTAAATAGTTAATAACTACCTAGCTAAAATAAATACAAATTTACCTATAAAATAAATCATAACCTAAGTTACAATTACACCTAACACTACACTATCATTAAATTAACTAAATAAATGAATCCTATATAAAACTAAAGACTTACCTGTAAAATAAACCCTAATATAGCTACAATATAACTAATAGTTACATTGTAGCTATTTTAGCATTTATATTTATTGTACAGGCAACTTTGTATTCATTTTAACTAGGTTCAATAGCTATTAAATAGATATTGACTATTTAATAGCTACCTAGTTAAAATAATTACAAAATTACCTGTAAAATAAATCCTAACCTAAGTTACAATTAAACCTAACACTACACTATCATTAAATAAATTAACTACAAGTACCTACAATTAAAAAAACTAAACTAAAGTACAACCCCCCCCCCCCCTAAATTACAAAAAATAAAAAAATATTACAAGAATTTTAAACTAATTACACCTAATCTAAGCCCCCTAATAAAATAACAAAGCCCCCCAAAATAAAAAAATGCCCTAACCTATACTAAATTACAAAAGTTAACAGCTCTATTACCTTACCAGCCCTGAACAGGGCCCTTTGCGGGGCATGCCCCAAAGAAAACAGCTCTTTTGCCTGTAAAAAAAAAACACAATCCCCCCCCCACATTACAACCCACCACCCACATACCCCTACTCTAACCCAAACCCCCCTTAAATAAACCTAACACTACCCCCCTGAAGATCTCCCTACCTTGAGTCGTGTTCACCCAGCCGGGCCGAAGTCTTCATCCGATGGGGCAGAAGAGGACATCCAGACCGGCAGAAGTCTTCATCCAAGCGGGGCAAGAAGAGGTCTTCCATCCATCAGAAAAGTACAAAAAAAACAAACAAACACTAAATTAGCAAAAATAATAAAATATTACAATAATTTTAAACTAATTACACCTAATCTAAGCCCCCTACTAGCTATTAATATAGCTACAATATAACTAAAATAAACCCTAATATAGCTGCAATATAACTAATAGTTACATTGTAGCTATTTTAGCATTTATATTTATGTTCCGATCAGCCAATAGAATGCGAGCTCAATCTGATTGGCTGATTGTATCAGCCAATCGGATTGAACTTGAATCTGATTGGCTGATTGAATCAGCCAATCAGATTTTTCCTACCTTAATTCCGATTGGCTGATAGAATCCTATCAGCCAATCGGAATTCAAGGGACGCCATCTTGGATGACGTCACTTAAAGGTACAGTCACCTAGTCGTCGGATCAAGAAAGAAGAGGATGCTCTGCGTGGGATGTCTTCAGGATGCTGCCGCTCCGCTCCGGATGGATGAACAGAGAAGATGCCGCCTGGATCAAGACTTCTGATGGATGGAAGACCTCTTCTTGCCCCGCTTGGATGAAGACTTCTGCCGGTCTGGATGTCCTCTTCTGCCCCATCGGATGAAGACTTCGGCCCGCTGGGTGAAGACACGGTAGAGAGAGATCTTCCGGGGGGTAGTGTTAGGTTTATTTAAGGGGGGTTTGGGTTAGAGTAGGGGTATGTGGGTGGTGGGTTGTAATGTGGGGGGGGGTATTGTGTTTTTTTTTACAGGCAAAAGAGCTGTTTTCTTTGGGGCATGCCCCGCAAAAGGCCCTGTTCAGGGCTGGTAAGGTAATAGAGCTGATTACTTTTGTAATTTAGTATAGGGTAGGGCATTTTTTTATTTTGGGGGGCTTTGTTATTTTATTAGGGGGCTTAGATTAGGTGTAATTAGTTTAAAATTCTTGTAATTTTTTTTATTTTTTGTAATTTAGTGTTTGTTTTTTTTGTACTTTAGTTTAGTTTATTTCATTGTATTTAATTGTAGGTACTTGTAGTTAATTTATTTAATGATAGTGTAGTGTTAGGTTTAATAGTAACTTAGGTTAGGATTTATTTTACAGGTAATTTTGTAATTATTTTAACTAGGTAGCTATTAAACAGTAAATATCTATTTAATAGCTATTGTACCTGGTTAAAATAAATACAAAGTTGCCTGTAAAATAAATATAAATCCTAAAATAGCTACAATGTAACTATTAGTTATATTGTAGCTATATTAGGGTTTATTTTACAGGTAAGTATTTAGTTTTATATAGGATTAATTTATTTAGTTAATTTAATGACAGTGTAGTGTTAGGTGTAATTGTAACTTAGGTTAGGGTTTATTTTACAGGTAAATTTGTATTTATTTTAGCTAGGTAGTTATTAACTATTTAATAGCTATTGTACCTAGTTAAAATAAATACAAAGTTGCCTGTAAAATAAATATAAATCCTAAAATAGCTACAATGTAACTATTAGTTATATTGAAGCTATATTAATAGCTAGTAGGGGGCTTAGATTAGGTGTAATTAGTTTAAAATTATTGTAATATTTTATTATTTTTTGTAATTTAGTGTTTGTTTGTATTTTGGTACTTGTATGATGGATGGAAGACCTCTTCTTGCCCCGCTTGGATGAAGACTTCTGCCGGTCTGGATGTCCTCTTCTGCCCCATCGGATGAAGACTTCGGCCCGGCTGGGTGAACACGACTCAAGGTAGGGAGATCTTCAGGGGGGTAGTGTTAGGTTTATTTAAGGGGGGTTTGGGTTAGAGTAGGGGTATGTGGGTGGTGGGTTGTAATGTGGGGGGGGGGGATTGTGTTTTTTTTTTACAGGCAAAAGAGCTGTTTTCTTTGGGGCATGCCCCGCAAAAGGCCCTGTTCAGGGCTGGTAAGGTAATAGAGCTGTTAACTTTTGTAATTTAGTATAGGTTAGGGCATTTTTTTTATTTTGGGGGCTTTGTTATTTTATTAGGGGGCTTAGATTAGGTGTAATTAGTTTAAAATTCTTGTAATATTTTTTTATTTTTTGTAATTTAGTGGTTTTTTATTTTTTGTAATTTAGTGGGGGGGTTTTGTACTTTAGTTTATTTAATTGTAGATAATTGTAGGTACTTGTAGTTAATTTATTTAATGATAGTGTAGTGTTAGGTTTTATTGTAACTTAGGTTAGGATTTATTTTACAGGTAATTTTGTAATTATTTTAACTAGGTAGCTATTAATTAGTCAATAACTATTTAATAGCTATTGTACCTAGTTAAAATAAATACAAAGTTGCCTGTAAAATAAATATAAATGCTAAAATAGCTACAATGTAACTATTAGTTATATTGCAGCTATATTAGGGTTTATTTTACAGGTAAGTATTTAGTTTTAAATATGAGTCATTTATTTAATTAATTAAATGATAGTGTAGTGTTAGGTGTAATTGTAACTTAGGTTAGGATTTATTTTACAGGTAAATTTGTATTTATTTTAGCTAGGTAGTTATTAAATAGTTAATAACTATTTAATAACTATTGTACCTAGTTAAAATAAATACAAAGTTTCCTGTAAAATAAAAATAAATCCTAAAATAGCTACAATGTAACTATTAGTTATAGTGCAGCTATCTTAGGGTTTATTTTACAGGTAAGTCTTTAGTTTTAAATAGGATTCATTTATTTAACTATAGTAAACTTATTTCGTTTTATTTAAATTATATTTAAGTTAGGGGGTGTTAGGGTTAGACTTAGGTTTAGGGGTTAATAACCTTATTATAGTAGCGGCGACGTTGGGGGCGGGAGATTAGGGGTTAATAATTGTAGGTAGGTGGCGGCGATGTTAGGGAGGGCAGATTAGGGGTTAATAAAATGTATTATAGTGTTTGCGAGGCGGGAGTGCAGCGGTTTAGGGGTTAATACATTTATTATAGTGGCGGCGATTTGCGGTCGGCAGATTAGGGGTTAATACTTGTAGTTAGATTGTGGCGACGTTGGGGGGAGGCAGATTAGGGGTTAATAACTATAATGTAGGGGTCGGCGGTGTTAGGGACAGCAGATTAGGGGTTAATAGCTATAATGTAGGCGGCGGCGATATCGGGTCGGCAGATTAGGGGTTAATACTTGTAGTTAGATTGCGGCGACGTTGGGGGGGGGGCAGATTAGGGGTTAATAACTATAATGTAGGGGTCGGCGGTGTTAGGGACACCAGATTAGGGGTTAATAGCTATAATGTAGGCGGCGGCGATATCGGGTCGGCAGATTAGGGGTTAATACTTGTAGTTAGGATTGCGGCGACGTTGGGGGGGGGCAGATTAGGGGTTAATAACTATAATGTAGGGGTCGGCGGTGTTAGGGACAGCAGATTAGGGGTTAATAGCTATAATGTAGGTTGCGGCGATATCCGATCGGCAGATTAGGGGTTAAATAATGTTATTATAGGGTTTGCGATGTGGGGGGCCTCGGTTTAGTGGTTCATAGGTAGTTTATGGGTGTTAGTGACTTAGTGTACTAAATGGGTGTTAGTGTACTAAAAACATACCGAATTTCGGAACGGAATAGAACCGAATTCAGCCGAATCCGAATAAATCCGAAACGAATTTATTCGGATCCGAATAAATCCGAAACAAATTTATTCAAATTTTGCCGAATCCGATTCGATCCGAAACGAAATTCGAAAAGTCCGAATCGATCCGAACCGAAAACGAACCGAATTTTTTAGAGGTGCACATGTCTAATTACTAGTCATAAAGCCAATGTACACAGGACATTTTCTGCAGTGCAGCAGTTCCCACCCACCCGGTCACGCCCCTGCCACGCCTGCTCCTTACTGGTCACGTCCCTGTCATGCCCGTCCATGCCCTCTTCACACCCACTCCCCTCCACTGACTGATCCTTCCTTACGGCCAGGTATGTTTGTCCTTGCAAAGTCTCTACTGTGCATGACAGCTTCGGACAAACATACTTGGCCATTAATTATATAGGTTTATGTACCAAAATGCAATAGTTTTGCAAAAAAGAAAAAGACTGTTAAACTCCAATGCTTTATTACCAAAAGAGAAGAAATATCTTTCAAAATATTTAATCCTTCATACTAAATAACTTTATTGAAGCCAAAAAAAGTCCTGCTGGACTAGTACACGCATGCACACACACACTAAAAAATTAGCTTAAACTCATATACCATTTTCTAACCCCTCAAGAGTGAGGTCAAGATAATTAGTGTACTTGCAGTGATATTCATGCATGAACCCTAGACCTATCTTATTCTTGATCTGCAAGTACACTAATTATCTTGACCTCACTCTTAAGGGGTTAGAAAATGGGTCCATCAAAACAACAGTGTATAGGAAACCCATATTGGGTACTTCAGTGCTATATGGCACGAGCTGTCACCCCAGACATGTACCACAGGCTATAGCTAAGGGTGAATTCATTAGGCTGAAGAGAAATTGTTCAGACCTCAATGATTTCAGGAGGCTCTCTATGGATCTGGAGCATAGACTGAAAGAGAGGAGATATCCTCACACTGTAATACAAAAAGCCAAACAGGCAGTCTTGCACAGGTCAAGGGAGAGTCTCCTTGAATCTAAATAACATAATAATAAAAATGATCATGATAGAGTAACCTTTGTTACTGGACACAGCGCACAATACTCACAAATTTGTGCCATAGGACGCAATCATTTCTCGATATTAAAAGCTGATTATAAACTTGTTGATACAGTTAAGAAGGAGTTACGATGCTCCTATAAAAAGAGTCCAATGTTTTTAACAGTTCCTGGTTAAAACATCTGGGCATGTTCAAGTGTGGGCACTAGATATGTAGACCCTGTTAATTTGTTAAGGTAACAACAACTTTTACCAGTTATGTTACACAAAGGGTTTATAATATTGGCTCATGTATACACTGTACATCTAAATATATGATGTACCTCATTGAATGTACCCAGTGCAGGATCCAGTATGTGGGACATACCTCTAGAGATGTAAACACTAGAATTAGGGAGCACTTTTCCTCTTTCAAAACCACAAGATCAACAACTCCAGTGGTCCAGCATTTTGGCATCTATCACAAGGGTGACCTCAATTCCTTTACATGGTGTGCCATTGAAAAAATAGGTAGACCAAGAAGGGGCGGAGACATTGACCACCTCCTAGCGAAGAGGGAAGCATACTGAATCTTTACACTGGGTACAAGGATACCCAGGGGTCTTAACTCAAGGTATGATATTATGAATATCTGGGAGTAGGCAAACCATGTGAGTAAGAAGTGTTCTACCTTTCCAGTCTGTAGAGTCATAACTCGAGGTATGATACTAAGACTATCTGGGAATAGACATCTATGTGAGAATCAACTGCTAGATTTAGAGTTTTGTCGGTAACGACCCGAAAATCTAACACCGGCTTTTTTCTGGCCGCACCATAAAAATAACTCTGGTATTGAGAGTCCACATAAAGGCTGCGTTAGGCTCCAAAAAAGGAGCGTAGAGCATATTTAACGCAGCTTCAACTCTCGATACCAGAGTTGCTTACGCAAGCGGCCAGCCTCAAAAACGTGCTCGTGCACGATTCCCCCATAGAAAACAATGGGGCTGTTTGAGCTGAAAAAACCTAACACCTGCAAAAAAGCCGCGTTCAGCTCCTAACGCAGCCCCATTGTTTGCTATGCGGAAACACTTCCTACGTCTGCACCTAACACCCTAACATGTACCCCGAGTCTAAACACCCCTAACCTTACACTCATTAACCCCTAATCTGCCGCCCCCGCTATCGCTGACCCCTGCATATTATTATTAACCCCTAATCTGCCGCTCCGTAAACCGCCGCTACTTACATTATCCCTATGTACCCCTAATCTGCTGCCCTAACATCGCGGGCCCCTATATTATATTTATTAACCCCTAATCTGCCCCCCACAACGTCGCCTCCACCTGCCTACACTTATTAACCCCTAATCTGCCGAGCGGACCTGAGCGCTACTATAATAAAGTTATTAACCCCTAATCTGCCTCACTAACCCTATAATAAATAGTATTAACCCCTAATCTGCCCTCCCTAACATCGCCGACACCTAACTTCAATTATTAACCCCTAATCTGCCGAGCGGACCTGAGCGCTACTATAATAAAGTTATTAACCCCTAATCCGCCTCACTAACCCTATAATAAATAGTATTAACCCCTAATCTGCCCTCCCTAACATCGCCGACACCTAACTTCAATTATTAACCCCTAATCTGCCGACTGGAGCTCACCGCTATTCTAATAAATGTATTAACCCCTAAAGCTAAGTCTAACCCTAACACTAACACCCCCCTAAGTTAAATATAATTTTAATCTAACGAAATTAATTAACTCTTATTAAATAAATTATTCCTATTTAAAGCTAAATACTTACCTGTAAAATAAATCCTAATATAGCTACAATATAAATTATAATTATATTATAGCTATTTTAGGATTAATATTTATTTTACAGGTAACTTTGTATTTATTTTAACCAGGTACAATAGCTATTAAATAGTTAAGAACTATTTAATAGCTAAAATAGTTAAAATAATTACAAAATTACCTGTAAAATAAATCCTAACCTAAGTTACAATTAAACCTAACACTACACTATCAATAAATTAATTAAATAAAATACCTATAATTATTTACAATTAAACCTAACACTACACTATCAATAAATAAATTAAATACAATACCTACAAATAACTACAATGAAATAAACTATCTAAAGTACAAAAAATAAAAAATAAAATAAGTTACAAAAAATAAAAAAATATTTACAAACATAAGAAAAATATTACAACAATTTTAAACTAATTACACCTACTCTAAGCCCCCTAATAAAGTAACAAAGCCCCCCAAAATAAAAAAAAATGCTCTACCCTATTCTAAATTACTAAAGTTCAAAGCTCTTTTACCTTACCAGCCCTGAACAGGGCCCTTTGCGGGGCATGCCCCAAGAAGTTCAGCTCTTTTGCCTGTAAAAAAAAACATACAATACCCCCCCCCAACATTACAACCCACCACCCACATACCCCTAATCTAACCCAAACCCCCCTTAAATAAACCTAACACTAAGCCCCTGAAGATCATCCTACCTTGTCTTCACCTCACCGGGTATCACCGATCCGTCCTGGCTCCGATATCTTCATCCAACCCAAGCGGGGGCTAGACATCCACTGAAGAAGTCCAGAAGAGGGTCCAAAGTCTTCATCCTATCCGGGAAGAAGAGTAGATCCGGACCGGCAACCATCATCTTCCAAGCGGCATCTTCTATCTTCATCCGATGAGGACCGGCTCCATCCTGAAGACCTCCACCGCGGACCCATCTTCATCCAGCGATGTCCAACTGAAGAATGACGGTTCCTTTAAGGGACGTCATCCAAGATGGCGTCCCTCGAATTCCGATTGGCTGATAGGATTCTATCAGCCAATCGGAATTAAGGAAGGAATATTCTGATTGGCTGATGGAATCAGCCAATCAGAATCAAGTTCAATCCGATTGGCTGATCCAGCCAATCAGAATATTCCTACCTTAATTCCGATTGGCTGATAGAATCCTATCAGCCAATCGGAATTCGAGGGACGCCATCTTGGATGACGTCATTTAAAGGAACCGTCATTCGTCGTTCAGGATGGATGTTCCACGTCGGAGGTCTTCAGGATCCTGCCGCTCCACTCCGGATGGATGACCATAGAAGATCCCGCTTGGATGAAGACTTCAATCGGATGGAAGACTTCTTCTGCCCCGCTTGGATGAAGACTTCATCCGGATCATGGACCTCTTCAGCCCCCCGCTTGGGCTTGGATCAGGACATCGGAGGAGCTCTTCTGGATCGATCGGTGAACCTGGTATGGTGAAGATAAGGTAAGAAGATCTTCAGGGGCTTAGTGTTAGGTTTATTTAAGGGGGGTTTGGGTTAGATTAGGGGTATGTGGGTGGTGGGTTGTAATGTTGGGGGGGGTATTGTATGTTTTTTTTTACAGGCAAAAGAGCTGAACTTCTTGGGGCATGCCCCGCAAAGGGCCCTGTTCAGGGCTGGTAAGGTAAAAGAGCTTTGAACTTTAGTAATTTAGAATAGGGTAGGGCATTTTTTTATTTTGGGGGCTTTGTTATTTTATTAGGGGGCTTAGAGTAGGTGTAATTAGTTTAGTATAATATAATTATAATTTATATTGTAGCTATATTAGGATTTATTTTACAGTTAAGTATTTATCTTTAAATAGGAATAATTTATTTAATAAGAGTTAATTAATTTCGTTAGATTAAAATTATATTTAATTTAGGGGGGTGTTAGTGTTAGGGTTAGACTTAGCTTTAGGGGTTAATACATTTATTAGAATAGCGGTGAGCTCCAGTCGGCAGATTAGGGGTTAATAATTGAAGTTAGGTGTCGGTGATGTTAGGGAGGGCAGATTAGGGGTTAATACTATTTATTATAGGGTTAGTGAGGCGGATTAGGGGTTAATAACTTTATAATAATATCGGTGCGGTCCGCTCGGCAGATTAGGGGTTAATAAGTGTAGGCAGGTGGAGGCGACGTTGAGGGGGGCAGATTAGGGGTTAATAAATATAATATAGGGGTCGGCGGTGTTAGGGGCAGCAGATTAGGGGTACATAAGTATAACGTAGGTGGCGGCGCTTTGCGGTCGGCAGATTAGGGGTTAATTATTGTAGGTAGCTGGCTGCGACGTTGTGGGGGGCAGGTTAGGGGTTAATAAATATAATATAGGGGTCGGCGGTGTTAGGGGCAGCAGATTAGGGGTACATAAGTATAACGTAGGTGGCGGTTGGCAGATTAGGGGTTAAAAAAATTTAATCGAGTGGCGGCGATGTGGGGGGACCTCGGTTTAGGGGTACATAGGTAGTTTATGGGTGTTAGTGTACTTTAGAGTACAGTAGTTAAGAGCTTTATGAACCGGCGTTAGCCCAGAAAGCTCTTAACTACTGACTTTTTTGCTGCGGCTGGAGTTTTGTCGTTAGATGTCCAACGCTCACTTCAGACACGACTCTAAATACCGGAGTTAGAAAAATCCCATTGAAAAGATAGGATACGCAATTTACGTAAGGGGATCTGCGGTATGGAAAAGTCGCGGCTGAAAAGTGAGCGTTAGACCCTTTTTTTAATGACTCCAAATACCGGAGGTAGCCTAAAACCAGCGTTAGGAGCCTCTAACGCTGGTTTTCACGGCTAACGCCAAACTCTAACTCTAGGCCCAAGTTTTCTATTAATCCATAATATGCCTATTAACACTTAGGTTTATGGACATTAGGAGTCGCACCTCCATTCATTGTTCCCTCAATTTCAGTGTTTTATTATAACAACATTATAGGGAGTATAGATTTAGATCTAGGGATTTCATTAACTTAATACGGAGGGATTATTTATTAGGTCATGCCTCATTTTCCTATTTTGCTTTCATTATTCCACATTATTCTATTTTCATCTGCATTTAATGTAGCATTTATCTAAAATGATGTGATGTAACTTATGAATTGAGTGGTACATTCCCTAGGCATTGTAACTTATTTTACTGAGTAATGAACATGATAGTATTATTAGATTATTTATTTTGGTGTATTGCCTTTCCTAATTAATTTAGCTTGTACTTTTAGTAACAATATGTTAGAATATAGGTCTTTCACTGTGTCAATATTGTGTATACCATTGTAACTGAGATGTATATGATTGCGGTTTACATGTTATAACCACTATTGGTACTCACGAGTGGGTGTTGTATTTTGTATAACCAATTAGAATTCCTGTTGGTCTTTTTAAACTTGTGTAACACTAAGCACTACAGGCTATGATTACAGCTACCTGAGCCAAAACGCGTAAGCCATTTGTGCTAAACCACTTGTATGGATCCATTCCTTTGCATGTTGCAGTATCCTTGCTTGTAATGTTCAACTTTTAACTATTTGCAATACATTTTTGGATTTTATCTCGTTTGGCGAATCCACCAGTTTTGTATGCTCTATACACATATAAACACATAAATATATATGTATATTATCATATACATATATATTTACACTTTGCTACCATCACTGCGCTACTTATACCATTCGCTGCGTGAGGTTCTCATGCTGTGTCTCACGTTGGAGCCTATGGAAGCTCGCTCTCGTAAGCGCACTGCTTCCCAGCAAAGCGAATAAATAACTTTACTGAAGACAAAAGAAAGTCCTGCCAGACTAGTACACACACGCACACACACACTAATAAAGTTAGCTTAAACTCTGTCCTATAATCCAAATGGATATAGATAATTATCTTAGTATCAGAGAAACAGTTTCAGGTACTATAATTGTAAGGTGGAGAGAAAAAAGAGTAATTGCCCTCTCATAAATTATTACCACCTAATATGGGCCTAGATTTGGAGTTTGGCGGAAGATGGGCTGTTAACGCTCCGCGGGCTTTTTTCTGGCCGCAGCATAAAATTAACTCTGGTATCGAGAGTTCAAAAAAATGCTGCGTTAGGCTCCAAAAAAGGAGCGTAGAGCATTTTTACCGCAAATGCAACTCTCGATACCAGAGTTGCTTACGGACGCGGCCAGCCTCAAAAACGTGCTCGTGCACGATTCCCCCATAGGAAACAATGGGGCTGTTTGAGCTGTAAAAAAACCTAACACCTGCAAAAAAGCAGCGTTCAGCTCCTAACGCAGCCCCATTGTTTCCTATGGGGAAACACTTCCTACGTCTGCACCTAACACTCTAACATGTACCCCGAGTCTAAACACCCCTACCCTTACACTTATTAACCCCTAATCTGCCACCACTGCTATCGCTGACCTCTGCATATTATTTTTAACCCCTAATCTTCCGCTCCGTACACCGCCGCAACCTACGTTATCCCTATGTACCCCTAATCTGCTGCCCCTAACACCGCCGACCCCTATATTATATTTATTAACCCCTAATCTGCCCCCCTCAATGTCGCCGACACCTGCCTACACTTATTAACCCCTAATCTGCCGAGCGGACCTGAGCGCTACTATAATAAAGTTATTAACCCCTAACCCGCCTCACTAACCCTATCATAAATAGTATTAACCCCTAATCTGCCCTCCCTAACATCGCCAACACCTAACTTCAATTATTAACCCCTAATCTGACGACCGGAGCTCATCGCTACTATAATAAATGGATTAACCCCTAAAGCTAAGTCTAACCCTAACACTAACACCCCCCTAAGTTAAATATAATTTACATCTAACGAAATTAATTAACTCTTATTAAATAAATTATTCCTATTTAAAGCTAAATACTTACCTGTAAAATAAACCCTAATATAGCTACAATATAAATTATAATTATATTATAGCTATTTTAGGATTAATATTTATTTTACAGGCAACTTTGTAATTATTTTAACCAGGTACAATAGCTATTAAATAGTTAAGAACTATTTAATAGTTACCTAGTTAAAATAATAACAAAATTACCTGTAAAATAACCTAAGTTATAATTAAACCTAACACTACCCTATCAATAAATTAATTAAATAAAATACCTACAATTACCTACAATTAACCTAACACTACCCTATCAATAAATTAATTAAATAAACTACCTACAATTATCTACAATTAATCTAACACTACACTATCAATAAATAAATTAAATACAATTTCTACAAATAACTACAATTACATAAACTAACTAAAGTACAAAAAATAAAAAAGAACTAAGTTACAAAAAATAAAAAAATATTTACAAACATAAGAAAAATATTACAACAATTTTAAACTAATTACACCTACTCTAAGCCCCCTAATAAAATAACAAAGACCCCCAAAATAAAAGGGCCCTTTGCGGGGCATGCCCCAAGAAAATCAGCTCTTTTGCCTGTAAAAAAAAAACATACAATACCCCCCCCCAACATTACAACCCACCACCCACATACCCCTAATCTAACCCAATCTAAATAAACCTAACACTAAGCCCCTGAAGATCTTCCTACCTTGTCTTCACCATCCAGGTATCACCGATCCGTCCTGGCATCCGGTGCTGAAGAGGTCCAGAAGAGGCTCCAAAGTCTTCCTCCTATCCGGCAAGAAGAGGACATCCGGACCGGCAAACATCTTCTCCAAGCGGCATCTTCGATCTTCTTCCATCCGGTGCGGAGCGGGTCCATCTTGAATCAGCCGACGCGGATCCATCCTCTTCTTCCGGCGTCTCCCGACGAATGACGGTTCCTTTAAGGGAAGTCATCCAAGATAGGATTCTATCAGCCAATCGGAATTAAGGTAGGAATATTCTGATTGGCTGATGGAATCAGCCAATCAGAATCAAGTTCAATCCGATTGGCTGATCCAATCAGCCAATCAGATTGAGCTCGCATTCTATTGGCTGATCGGAACAGCCAATAGAATGCGAGCTCAATCTGATTGGCTGATTGGAGAGACGCCGGAAGAAGAGGATGGATCTGCGTCGGCTGATTCAAGATGGACCCGCTCCGCACCGGATGGAAGAAGATCGAAGATGCCGCTTGGAGAAGATGTTTGCCGGTCCGGATGTCCTCTTCTTGCCGGATAGGAGGAAGACTTTGGAGCCTCTTCTGGACCTCTTCAGCACCGGATGCCAGGACGGATCGGTGATACCTGGATGGTGAAGACAAGGTAGGAAGATCTTCAGGGGCTTAGTGTTAGGTTTATTTAAGGGGGGTTTGGGTTAGATTAGGGGTATGTGGGTGGTGGGTTGTAATGTTGGGGGGGGTATTGTATGTTTTTTTTTACAGGCAAAAGAGCTGAACTTCTTGGGGCATGCCCCGCAAAGGGCCCTGTTCAGGGCTGGTAAGGTAAAAGAGCTTTGAACTTTAGTAATTTAGAATAGGGTAGGGCATTTTTTTATTTTGGGGGCTTTGTTATTTTATTAGGGGGCTTAGAGTAGGTGTAATTAGTTTAGTATAATATAATTATAATTTATATTGTAGCTATATTAGGATTTATTTTACAGGTAAGTATTTAGCTTTAAATAGGAATAATTTATTTAACAAGAGTTAATTAATTTCGTTAGATTAAAATTATATTTAATTTAGGGGGGTGTTAGTGTTAGGGTTAGACTTAGCTTTAGGCGTTAATACATTTATTAGAATAGCGGTGAGCTCCAGTCGGCAGATTAGGGGTTAATAATTGAAGTTAGGTGTCGGTGATGTTAGGGAGGGCAGATTAGGGGTTAATACTATTTATTATAGGGTTAGTGAGGCGGATTAGGGGTTAATAACTTTATAATAATAGCGGTGCGGTCCGCTCGGCAGATTAGGGGTTAATAAGTGTAGGCAGGTGGAGGCGACGTTGAGGGGGGCAGATTAGGGGTTAATAAATATAATATAGGGGTCGGTGGTGTTAGGGGCAGCAGATTAGGGGCCTCTTCAGCCCCCCGCTTGGGCTTGGATCAGGACATCGGAGGAGCTCTTCTGGATCGATCGGTGAACCTGGTATGGTGAAGATAAGGTAAGAAGATCTTCAGGGGCTTAGTGTTAGGTTTATTTAAGGGGGGTTTGGGTTAGATTAGGGGTATGTGGGTGGTGGGTTGTAATGTTGGGGGGGGTATTGTATGTTTTTTTTTACAGGCAAAAGAGCTGATTTTCTTGGGGCATGCCCCGCAAAGGGCCCTGTTCAGGGCTGGTAAGGTAAAAGAGCTTTTACATTTATTAATTTAGAATAGGGTAGGGAATTTTTTATTTTGGGGGTCTTTGTTATTTTATTAGGGGGCTTAGAGTAGGTGTAATTAGTTTAAAATTGTTGTAATATTTTTCTTATGTTTGTAAATATTTTTTTATTTTTTGTAACTTAGTTCTTTTTTATTTTTTGTACTTTAGTTAGTTTATGTAATTGTAGTTATTTGTAGAAATTGTATTTAATTTATTTATTGATAGTGTAGTGTTAGGTTAATTGTAGATAATTGTAGGTAGTTTATTTAATTAATTTATTGATAGGGTAGTGTTAGGTTAATTGTAGGTAATTGTAGGTATTTTATTTAATTAATTTATTGATAGGGTAGTGTTAGGTTTAATTATAACTTAGGTTAGGATTTATTTTACAGGTAATTTTGTTATTATTTTAACTAGGTAACTATTAAATAGTTCTTAACTATTTAATAGCTATTGTACCTGGTTAAAATAATTACAAAGTTGCCTGTAAAATAAATATTAATCCTAAAATAGCTATAATATAATTATAATTTATATTGTAGCTATATTAGGGTTTATTTTACAGGTAAGTATTTAGCTTTAAATAGGAATAATTTATTTAATAAGAGTTAATTAATTTCGTTAGATGTAAATTATATTTAACTTAGGGGGGTGTTAGTGTTAGGGTTAGACTTAGCTTTAGGGGTTAATCCATTTATTATAGTAGCGGTGAGCTCCGGTCGTCAGATTAGGGGTTAATAATTGAAGTTAGGTGTCGGCGATGTTAGGGAGGGCAGATTAGGGGTTAATACTATTTATGATAGGGTTAGTGAGGCGGATTAGGGGTTAATAACTTTATTATAGTAGCGCTCAGGTCCGCTCGGCAGATTAGGGGTTAATAAGTGTAGGCAGGTGTCGGCGACGTTGTGGGGGGCAGATTAGGGGTTAATAAATATAATATAGGGGTCGGCGGTGTTAGGGGCAGCAGATTAGGGGTACATAAGGATAACGTAGGTGGCGGCGCTTTGCGGTCGGCAGATTAGGGGTTAATTATTGTAGGTAGCTGGCGGAGACGTTGTGGGGGGCAGGTTAGGGGTTAATAAATATAATACAGGGGTCGGCGGTGTTAGGGGCAGCAGATTAGGGATACATAAGTATAACGTAGGTGGCGGTCGGCAGATTAGGGGTTAAAAAATTTTAATCGAGTGGCGGCGATGTGGGGGGACCTCGGTTTAGGGGTACACAGGTAGTTTATGGGTGTTAGTGTACTTTAGGGTACAGTAGTTAAGAGCTTTATGAACCGGCGTTAGCCCAGAAAGCTCTTAACTCCTGCTATTTTCCTGCGGCTGGAGTTTTGTCGTTAGAGCTCTAACGCTCACTTCAGAAACGACTCTAAATACCGGCGTTAGCAAGATCCCATTGAAAAGATAGGATACGCAATTGACGTAAGGGGATCTGCGGTATGGAAAAGTCGCGGCTGAAAAGTGAGCGTTAGACCCTATTTTGAGTGACTCCAAATACCGGCGGTAGCCTAAAACCAGCGTTAGGAGCCTCTAACGCTGGTTTTCACGGCTACTGCCGAACTCTAAATCTAGGCCTTAGTATCTGAGATGGATGAATTATCAGCTTAGATATTAGATTGTTACTTGTCTGTTTAAACTGGTATAGAGTGCAGATGTTATGTACATATATTGTGGCAAAAAAATTTAATTATTGGAATTTAAACATAAAGTAACATAATTATCAACTGTAGAAAAAGGATTTAGCTACAATTAGTAAGCAGTTGCATACAATGCCTATTTTAACAGCAAGATTTCAATGTGAATTATACTTGAGCAATATTAAAATATGATGAGTATTGCACAGGTAATAAATTATAAACCATTCATGTGGTATTACCGTACTATACTAACAAAAGCTATTGCTCAGAGATTAGCTTGAAATGTTTAAGAATTTTTAATAGTAGCAGCGTCGTTAGCTATGACCTCAAACTCAGGATAATGAGTTGAAAAGTTAGTTATGTTTTGTCTTGTTCCAAGTTCAGTGCATACGCAAGTAGCTATACTGTTTATAATTAGTTACTAGATACTTAGAGAGCCAAAGTGTTCCCATTGACCGCTATGTAAAGGCACTTTTCTAACACCCTACACCTGCCATCTTTAACCCCTTAAAACTGCCTAGTGCAGTTGCTTTTTATTAAAAAATATACTACATTTTTTTTAATGAAAAACTATAATACCCTCTATTTTGAGGGCATTTGGGGCACTTTTAGAAAATTAGCCAGAGATCATTAGCTGTTTAAATATTGACAAAATAAGTTTTAGTGTCTATAAAACAATGGGAGCTGCCATGTTGTAACTTAGGTTACCTTCTCTGCTGTGGCCAATAACGGACAGTTACAAATAGGTCACTAGAGTGAGCAGCCAATGGCTGTGTGGAATATAACAGTGTTCTGCAGTTCCATTTCTAACAGCAACTGAAAAGCTCTGAATTTCAGAATGGAATTACAGGAAAAGGGGACAAAATAAATAATGAAATTATATTGAGTTTTTATTTATTTATACAGTTTATCATTTTATATTACCATCTCAAAGTGTTTAATGTCCCTTTAAGGACTTCTTTTTTTAGCATTATATTCATTGTAAAGTAGATGTCTCTTCTTCCATACAGAATACTTCATAGCTAGATACACAACGCTAAAACTAAAATTTGCCTTTCTAAAATTCCTTGAGGCACCTCAGTTCTGGCAAGACTTAGATAACCTCACCAGAGTGCTGATTTGTAGATCATCAGGCTTTAAGTATCCAGATAAACTACTAGCTATTGGACTAGATTACAAGTGCAGCACAAAACTACTATAGCAATTGTGTGTTAACGCTCGAGTGCAATCATTACAGCTTCTATTTTTGTGCTCATATTATCTAGTTATTTTTTATCCTTTGAGCAATAGTCTTGGGCACTCTAACAACTGCATGTCAGATAGCGTGGGTGCGCTTGCACTATATACCTCACATAATAGAATTCTATGAGAGTGCACTGTAAAAGTAATGTCAGATATTGCTTGAGTGCTAAAATGAAGGTGCTCAAGCAGTGGAATTCTTTATGTAGTTCTGCATATAACCTTCAAATTGTTGCACTCCACATTATTTGTCAGTTAAAACCTAAAAAGCAGTGTGCAGGCAGTCATAATAGAATACAAACAAAATTAATATAGAAACAGCAATTATATATTTAAAATGGCTAAAGAATGACCAAGGCCGCACTAAAGCGGTGTGAAAAAAATCAGGGTCATTATTGTTTGAGTGTTAATATAATGTGCATACAAACACATTTATAGGGAGTAAGGGACATGAAATCTGTAAAGATGCAATAGATCCGAAAGAGAGGCATATAGACTCGTTACATTGCTCTGTGTGAGGCGCTTCCACTATCTGTGATAGTTAGCACCTGCCCTCTCTCTTGTGAAGGTAATGTTACTAGCGGAGCTAGTGAGCAGCAGTGCATTGTGCATAGTTCAATTATTATTAGAGAGGATGCTCTTCTTATATTTATAATTTTTTTATTTATTTATTTATTTTGTGAAAAAAAACCCAGGGGGGCGCAATACAACAAGAAGTAATAAAATACATGAAGAAGCGAAACGCAATTATTCACAAAAATGGCGTCATAGCAGACACTTCACTTCATGGTGTATGTATTAGTCTGATATGGTCTTGAAGTAACTATCACCCAACCGGGCATTTTAAATTTTTGACTAAAACCGGGAAGAAAAAAAAGGGGGGGGGGGTAAGGGGGGGGTAGAAGGGAGAGGGGGGGAAGGGATGGAAGGGGGGGAAGGGATGGAAGGGGGGGAAGGGGTAGCATCAAAGGGGAGGAGAGGAAAGAGGGAGAGGAGGTTAAGCCTATTGGAAAGAAAGGGGGAGGGGATGGGGAAACCAACAAAACAACAACAACAAAGTTTCCTGTGCAAGTAACAAGACCTGGATCGAATGGCATCATGGGGAAAAGCGGTAACCCTGGCAGGGCGACAATTCAATTTACGTAATAAAAAGTTATATATGAGGAGATTTACATTTACATCCCGTGGTCAGTGCAAGTTAGATGGGTTCTTGGGATAGTTAGTGCTAACACAGGTGGTCTCAGGGGAGGGGGGGAAAAAACATTTCCAGTTAATATGAATAGTCAAAAACAACAGCAAAAACAGAGTCCTCCACCTGGGTGGCAGGGTTTAATTTAGTGATCCGTAGCAGGCAGATAAAGCCCCAAAGTCGCTGGGTTTCGCTGGGAAGGAGGCACCCGGTCCGCTCCGCGTGATTTATCACGTTTTCCTGCATAGATTAGCCCCAACGCATCAGAGTCTTATAGGAAAGATAAGGATAGTTGGAAAAGTGAAAGGAGTAAGAAAGGAAGGAAGGAGCAGGGGGGAGGAAAGAAAGAAGAGGAGAAGAGGGGGGAGAAGGGGAGGGAGAGGGAGGTTAGTATTTTAGGAGTCGTTTAGCCTTCCTATATGTCCGTGACTTCTCAGTCTCTCTGTCATCATAAATGTACTGTTGGCAAAAGGCGATATTATCTGTGTGTAGATGCTGACGGGTAAGGTCAATAGATAGGGTTCCCATTTACTGTAAAAGGTCTTAATTCTCCTCTCTAGGTCTCCCTTGACGTCTGCCTGTTCAATTAAAAGCTGTGCATGCAGGAGGCTAGTAAAATGTGTGATGTGTGGTGGTTTACTAGAAACCCAATGTCGTAGGATCAGTTTCCTAGCTATTAGGATGGCGGTATTTATGAAGCGGTCCTGTGGGGTGCTCCGTGTGTGTCCCTTGAAAAAGAAGACATTGTGTATTGTTAAGACTAATGTCTCGCTATATATCCTATTCAACCAGTATTGTATCTTATTCCAGTATTGAGTTATTTTAGGGCAACCCCAAAACAGATGAGTAATATCCGGACCAGGTAAGGAGCATTTAGGGGATTTAAATTACCAGGGAAGAAATCAATACCACAATGATAATACATTTTCAAATTCACATTACAATCGGAATCATTTCGACCGCAGAAATCAATTTCAACATAGAAACCGATTTCAGCATAAAGATCAATTTCAACACAGAAATCAATTTCAGTATAGAGATCAATTTCAGCATAGTGACCAATTTCAGCATAGAAATCAATATCAGCACAAAAGACATTTCGAATATGAAAATAATACTACTTATCAGAACCACTATATACCACATTCTAGAAGGGAAGAACATAATAGGACAGACTATCATTATAACCCCAATCATTCCAACAGGTTACAAAGCATTAATGAAAAACCTGCTATCTCCACATCAAATAGATATTCTATTTTAGACACAGATGTAATTGAATTTCAGGTAACCACGAGCAAACCCATAGAAGTATCAGACACATCAAATTCTTCAAATGTAGGATCAAATAAAGTGCCTTTTTTAGACAAAGGTCACACAAGCCATCAAAAAGATCCACAAACACCTACACAAGTAAATATATCCCAATCAGCAAGAGCACAAAGGAAAAGAAGAGCATCAGAAAACGAGGAAAGAGAGGGAGAGGAAAACAGACAAATAAAAAACATAAGACAAAGATAGAGAGTAAAGGAATATATAACCTTAGCAAAAACCCACTTGATGAAAATGAGATCGAAATTTTGAATAAAGGATTGTCCTTCGCCCCCACACAAAGGCTAAATAAATTTAATGCATATATCGATGTACATAAATACATAAGAAACATAACAGTAAAAAAATGGTTTCTAAAAACCTCTTTGGAGAGAGAAATCACTTCGAATCAGGATGTGGAAAAAGATAGTTTACCCAAGATACACAAATGTCTCATTTCTCCTCCAGGCCGCCCAATAATATCAGGGATAGGCTCACTTACGGCCAACTTATCGCAATATGTAGATCAATACCTACAAAAATATGTAGTAAGCCTCCCCTCATATTTAAAAGACTCTACAGAAGTTTTGACTACACTACAAAATTTAGAATGGGAAAGTGATTATATTCTGGCCACATGCGATGTGTCGGCACTTTACACATGTATAGAACATCATAAAGTTTTAGAAGCAGTTGAATTTTATCTAAACAAAGATCACTCTCTACCCAAAGAGCAAAAATAATTCATTATAGAGAGTATCAAATTTATCCTTAACCACAACTTTTTTGTTTTTGAGGATACATTTTTCGTCCAGCAATGTGGTACAGCAATGGGAACCAGGTTTGCTCCCAGCTATGCCAATCTGTTTATGGGTCTCTGGGAACATATTTTTCTAGACTCCATAGATCTGGGAGCAAACCTGGTTCTTTACAAAAGGTATATAGATGATATTCTGATAGTGTGGAAAGGGAATATAGAAGATCTAGACTGGTTTATATCTCGCATGAATAACAATATAAATAATTTAAAATTCACTTATACTAGTAGCCACTCAAACATCCAATTTCTAGATTTAGATATAAGAATAGTGGAAAATAAAATCTTTACTAAGACCTATTTTAAACCCGTTGACACAAATAATTATATACATGCGACCAATTGTCATCTAGAAAGATGGAAGGATAATATTCCCAAAAGTCAATTTACTAGGATTCGTAAAAACTGCAATAACGAGGAAGATTATCTACAACAGTCAGACATTTTAATAAATAGGTTTGAAGAGAGGGGATACAAAAAAGAAAAAATAGAAGCAGATATGCTAATGTGTAAGAATAAACCAAGAGAACAACTGCTCAATACACATAAACAAGATAGGCTGCAGAATGGAGAAATGTTTCTCCCCTTTATAACACAGTACAATTGCAATAAAGGGACCATAGAAAGAATAATGAAGAAGCACTGGCCCATCCTGAAAAAAGATGCAGTTTTGGGTTCATCTCTACCCGAATATCCAAAAATAATATATAGAAAATCTAGAAATCTAAAGAATATGTTAGTACCAACAGACCTAAAAAAGAAATCGAATATGAAAAACCAAAAAGACCTATGGGGAAGGGATGTGCAAGGATTTTTTCCATGCTGTACTTGCAAGGCCTGTAAATATGCCACAAAAAGAAAGTCCATTAGATCCACAACAACTGGTAAGGAATTTCACATAAAAGGGACCTATAGATGTACGGACAAACATATTATATATCTACTAGAATGTAGCTGTGGGGCCCAATATGTGGGCGAGTCGGATAGAGTAGCTCGGGATCGTATTAGGGAACACATCTCATCCATTGAACACATGAATGATGATAGAAATAGAGAACTCCCAGTACCAAAACATTTTAAAAAATGCAATAATGGTAATCTGAAACATTTTAGCTACACTATTATAGACAAACTCAGAAAAAATTGGAGAGGAGGGAATCCAACTCATGCCCTCCTAAGATTAGAGGCCAAATGGATCTTTGATCTAGACACCCGAACCCCCAAAGGCATGAATTTGGAGTTCAATCTAGGGAGTTTTATGCAGGAATAATGTATTTATATATTTATATATAGCAAATAAGACATATGTTGAACTTTTAGTCCTCTGATGGACGTCTAGGGATTTAATATGTTCCACACTAACTGTCAATTGAAGATAATATATAATACATTTTAGTATATTAAGACTATAAATTTTAAATTACACGTTTTTAGTATATATATAGGCTCAATGAACCTATTTTTTAATGATACCCATAAATATATACATATAATAATACCCTCTCTATAAACTATTATGCAAAACCATCCTTTATATATATATCAATACCATAGCAGACTGTAATGGACATATTATATTTTCATTCAAGTACCCTGCAATATATTTTTTCTATATTTTTTCTGTTTTTCTTTCATCATTATTTAGTATGTAAAAAAAGTTTTTTTAAATTTTTTAGCCTTACGTGCAAAGCCAAAATTGTCTTCGGCTTGCAAGCAATATCGCTCTCAGAACAGCGCAACCCCTAAGGCAAAAAGAAAACTCTTTTCTATGTTCTTTCCCTCACTCGTAAAATATAGCGCACATATCTGTGTAAACAAATGTATACATATTTTTACACTCAGCTTTTCAAATGTTTGTTTTTGTGTGTTATACCATATATGATATATGGAAATCAACTATGGACGAAATCTGCTACTTTCCTACTTATGCATAAAGTCAACAATAAGCAAAGTAAGGAGGTGCTTACATGTTTTAGGATACAAGCTCTGCAAATCAGAAGTTTGAGAAAGGTCCACGACCGAAACGCGTTACTTCTTTTGGCAATATTGAGCCACCGTAGTCTGTGACGTCAGACTACCACCATCAGCCGACTAGTAAGGAAAAGACCGGACGAGAATTACCCTGCCTCCAGACGCGAGATAAAGCATCACATCTACGTTATATCAGGCCTGTATGCTGTTCAAAAAACTTAATGGTAACCTGGTTTTATCATTAAGGAAAAGAAACAGATAAGACATTACATCTACAAACCATCAGATGCTTCCTTCGGCATAAGCATTTTAAAGGTAACCTGGTTTTACCACTACACCGGAAAAATTCCTAATTTTAAACCAAGATTGGATAACTTAACGAACTATAATCTGATCATACAAGGTACCCTCACTATAAAGAGACGGCACTAAAATTTTCATCTGCAAAACATTTTCATATGCCAAAATCTTTACCTGTGCACAGAAAATAACTTTTTATAAACTTTGTTCCATTTTCAGTTCAATCTAAATCATGTTCTGACTTTTATATGGTTATTTTCATATTTTCATATATGTTTATTTTCATATACTAAGGCTTGCTAACATTCCCTAAAGCCTATTACAGTTTGCTTCTTTGTACAAGTGCAGAAAACTGCCTATCTTATGCAATAAGGTGTTTTCTTACCCATATCCTTTTTAATCGCTATTTAGCTTACACATTTTAACCCCATACCATCATTTATTAACCCCATATTTTCGTCGACTCCAATCCACTGTGTAAACTAACTATATCTGCTGTGTATACTAACTATATCTGTTGTGTATATTAACTATATTAACTATATTTGCTGTGTATACTAACTATATCTGCTGTGTATACTAACTTTATCTGTTGTGTATACTAACTATATCTACTGTTTATCTTTTTGCCTCTGTCATTTTTTGCTGAAAATAAGATAAAATTTTATAACATTGGCTTTTAATATAAATTCATTTTAAGAGCCAAAGAGTATTTTTAATCAATTTTTAATAATTAATTTTTTTACAATATCAAATAAAAGAATATCTGTTTATATATAAAATTTACTTTCTAGAGTGATTATTTACATTTCCGTTTCACCTCAACAGTTTTAGCTTTAGAACCACTGATACTGGTCTTTAGCGCAGGAAGATAATTAACATAGAAGGAGCATTTAGGACATGAATCCACTGCGCCCGGGACCCACTTGGCTCTAAGATGATATTTATAATTTTTTAAATATTTTTTCCCTATATATTTTTAAATATATGTTTTACTTATCGTAGGTATTATGAGTCTGAAAACAACCTCGTAATGCGTCGCAGTAACATGACTACCACGTTTATTTAATAAGCATAATCACGGGCGCGTTAAAGATTCTCCCATAGAGATCAATGCTAAATGAACTAATCACAAATTTTTCATCTAACACTCTCGTGAGAAATACACACTGCTCTGTCATATTACATATACAAAATAATGCACAACAAAAACACAGCTCAAATGTACAAACAACAATCGCTCATGCAACATACGCATTCAACATTCACAATCGCAAGCAAAAAATAATGCACAACATTTACAATAAACGAGGAATCGATAAATACGTTGAGATCTTGCAACACGGAACAAAACAACATGAAAAAAGAATTGCACACTGATACACAAACAAAACATTGGCATCGCAGATTATGGAACATTAGTATAAATAAACTTTTATAGCACTTGACAAATACGAGACCATCACAAATCAGCATTTACATTTACAGATACTACTTTTGGAGAATGTTATGCAAAACGATCACTATGACATCATCGCATCATACACATTACACAAATACAAACTCAATATGAGCATGTGCAAATTCAAACAACTAATACACATTGCACACATACTAATTACTAAGAAAGCACACCTGAACCTCCTTTACTTTGCAAACCGGTACATCATTAAACATTTACATAGGGTATATAAGCACACTCTAAGCATGGCTTCTTTGACTGTATTGCTTTTTCGAGTTAGGTGCAGGTCTAGGCGTTGGAGTTTTTGGAGAGATTTGAAAGTAGAGAGATTTAGTGAGAGTTAGTTAGTGTGAGAGTTAGTTAGTGTGAGAGTTAGTTAGTGTGACAGTTAGTTAGTGTGAGAGTTAGTGTGGGAGTTAGTGTGAGAGATAGTCAGTGTGAGAGAGTGAGTTAGTGTGAGATAGTGAGCGCGAGTTTGTTTGGGTGAGTGTACAAGTGTTTTGTTCCTACATTCATTATATAAACACATTTACATGCAAACACATTCAATACATACATACACTTTTCACTAACACTACATACACTCCATACCCCATTCCCTTTCATCCCATAACCCATTCCCTTTAAGCCCATACCGCATTCCCTTTCATCCCATAGGTTTTTGTCTTATTAAAAAAAAACTTATTGTTTACATATCCTTATTTTTGTCTTTTTCAACATATACGTTTGTCTGTTTAATACCCCTTACCCGCTTTTATTTATATCCTATTCCCACTGTCAGCACATTTTACTTTTTGTTAATTATTTTGACCCCCTTTCATTTGGGCATGTTCACATTTTGTTTGAGTATGTCGGGATGGGGGATAGGGGCAGATTAGCCCAGAGCTATAAGAGCTCATTAGGCAGGAGGCTAGCGCTGAGTTCTGGGGGAAGAGGAAGGGGTGGGTGGACCTGGCCACATTGTGGAAGATGAACAAGTAGCTGGGCCCAGTGGTCTTCAGCGTAGACAGGGAGCTTCCCAGTCTGGGGAACAGAGGCTCACATCGCATGGGAAGCCCAGGCAGAGGGAGGAGAGATATACCATGGAAGAGAAGGAGGCCCTTATAGAGGCGTATATGGAGAGGGCTAGGAGGCTGCAGGCACCGAGGGCCACCCCTTCGGATAAGAGGAAGTGGTGGAACGAGATCAGGGATGCCGTAAATGCAGTGGGGGTCTATAACAGGGATGTGAAGTCGATTCAGCACCATTACTGGGACTGCAGAGCTGAACTGAAAAGAAAGCTCACAAGGGAGAGAGAATACCTAGCAGGGACCGGTGGCGGTCCGGAAATAATTTTTGAGTATTCCCGCTGGGAGGAAATGCTGCGTCTCCGAGGTGGCCATAGTCGGTATCGGAGGAGTTGATACCGGGAACCTGCACCTCTCATCTGCCGGTAAGCTCATTTACTAATCTCTTTACATCCACCTGATAACCCGTTCACACGCAAAATTTATTTAAGGATATGACTAACGCAATTACGCTTTTTTATACATTATTACGTAAACGCATTCACAATTACCTTGCGAAAGTTGCATTTCAAGAAAAGTCATCACATTAGTATCTAGTCTACAGATCTGGGGGTCGATCCGATATAAAGCGTCGCCCGCAAAAGCCGGCGACGCCAATATTTGCGCGGATTTGGTATCACATATACGGCGTAACCTAGAAGTTACGCGCGTATATTTCTGCCGTCGCCCGCAGTTTTTTGGGCCATAGGCAGGTATACCAAACCCGCGCAGTTTGGTATCCAATATGCAGCGTAAGGACTTACGTGGCGAAAATGGAGAAAACTTACTCCATTTTCACCTCGCCACAAAAAGCAGCCGTAAGAAGCCTTACGCTGACTATTGGAGCCCCGTAACTCCCTAAACTAACTAGAAAATAAACCTAACACCTAACGCATGCGCAATGTCTATCTCCCTTGTCAACCGCGATCTGCTAAAATAAACCTAACACCTAACGCATGCGCAATGTCTATCTACCTGTCAACCGCGACCCCCCCCCCCCCCCCCGAAATCCCTAATAAAGTTATTACCCCCTAAACCGCCGCTCCCGGACCCCGCCGCCATCTACATAAACTAACCCCCTACTGTGAGCCTCTAAAACCGCCGCCATCTACCTTATCTATCCCCTAATCCGCCGCCACCTATATAAAAATGATTAACCCCTAATGTAAGCCCCTTACACCGCCGCCATCTCTATTAAAATGATTAACCCCTAATTTAATCTACCTACCCCGCCGCCAGCTATATTATCTATATTAACCCTAAGTATATTATAGTTAATATAGGTATTACATTATATATATTAACTATATTAACCCTAATTATATTAGGGTTAATATAGTTAATATAGTTACTATAGTATTTATATTAACTATATTAACTCTATCTAACCCTAACTAAATTTATATTAAATTAATCTAATTCATTTATAAACTAAAATGTTCCTATTTAAATCTAAATACTTACCTATAAAATAAACCCTAAGATAGCTACAATATAATTAATAATTACATTGTAGCTATGTTAGGGTTAATATTTATTTTACAGGTAAATTGTTAATTATTTTAACTAGGTATAATAGATATTAAATAGTTATTAACTATTTAATATCTACCTAGTTAAAATAATTACCCAATTACCTGTAAAATAAATCCTAACCTAAGTTACAAATACACCTACACTATCAATAAATTTAATAAACTACTAACATCTATCTAAAAATACAATTAAATTAACTAAACTAAATTACAAAAAAAAACAAACACTAAATTACAAAAAATAAAAAAAAGATTACAAGATATTTAAGCTAATTACACCTATTCTAAGCCCCCTAATAAAATAATAAACCCCCAAAATAAAAAAAATTCCCTGCCCTATTCTAAATTCAACTAATTTCAAAGCTCTTTACCTTACCAGCCCTTAAAAGGGCCTTTTGTGGGGCATGCCCCAAAGAATTCAGCTCTTTTGCATACAAGAAATACAATACCCCCCCCCCATTACAACCCACCACCCACATACCCCTATTCTAAACCCATCCAAACCCCCCTTAAAAAAGCCTAACACTACCCCCCTGAAGATCTCCCTACCTTGTCTTCACCACACCGGGCCGAACTCCTGATCCGATCCGGGCGATGTCTTCCTCCAAGCGGCAAAGAAGAATTCTTCCTCCGGCGACGTCTTCCTCCAAGCGGCAGCAAAGTCTTCATTCTTCCGGCGGCATCTTCAATCTTCTTTCTTCGCTCCGCCGCCGCGGAGCATCCATCCCGGCCGACTGCTGAACTTGGAATGATGTACCTTTAAATGACGTCATCCAAGATGGCGTCCGCTGAATTCCGATTGGCTGATAGGATTCTATCAGCCAATCGGAATTAAGTTAAAAAAATCTGATTGGCTGATTGAATCAGCCAATCAGATTCAAGTTCAATCCGATTGGCTGATCCAATCAGCCAATCAGATTGAGCTCGCATTCTATTGGCTGTTCCGATCAGCCAATAGAATGCGAGCTCAATCTGATTGGCTGATTTAGTTTAGTTAATTTAATTGTATTTTTAGATAGATGTTAGTAGTTTATTAAATTTATTGATAGTGTAGGTGTATTTGTAACTTAGGTTAGGATTTATTTTACAGGTAATTGGGTAATTATTTTAACTAGGTAGATATTAAATAGTTAATAACTATTTAATATCTATTATACCTAGTTAAAATAATTAACAATTTACCTGTAAAATAAATATTAACCCTAACATAGCTACAATGTAATTATTAATTATATTGTAGCTATCTTAGGGTTTATTTTATAGGTAAGTATTTAGATTTAAATAGGAATATTTTAGTTTATAAATGAATTAGATTAATTTAATATAAATTTAGTTAGGGTTAGATAGAGTTAATATAGTTAATATAAATACTATAGTAACTATATTAACTATATTAACCCTAATATAATTAGGGTTAATATAGTTAATATATATAATGTAATACCTATATTAACTATAATATACTTAGGGTTAATATAGATAATATAGCTGGCGGCGGGGTAGGTAGATTAAATTAGGGGTTAATCATTTTAATAGAGATGGCGGCGGTGTAAGGGGCTTACATTAGGGGTTAATAATTTTAATATAGATGGCGGCGGTGTTAGGGGCTCACTTTAGGGGGTTATAGATATAATATAGCTGGCGGCGGGGTACGGGAGCGGCGGTTTAGGGGTTAATAATTTTATTAGGTTGCGGCGGGGTAAAGGAGCGGCGGTTTAGGGGTTAATAGCATTTTTATTGTTAGGCTAGTGAGGGGGGATAGCGGATAGAGGGTTAGACAGTGCGGGCTATGTTAGGGAGGCGTGTTAGACAGTGCGGGCTATGTTAGGGAGGCGTGTTAGACAGTGCGGGTGTTTTAAACTTTAGTCAGGTTTTATAGGCGCCGGCAGATTCTAACGTGGCGCAAGTCACTGGCGACGCCAGAAATTTGTACTTACGCAGATTTCTGGACATCGCTGGTTTGTCAGACTTACGGCACGTTAGCATCTGACGGCGACCTATATGGGATGGCTCGAGTTGCGAGCTGAAACTGCGGGCGACGCCGGTTCCCTCCCTTGCGCCGCAAACTGCGATCGATATCGGATCGCGCCCCATGTGTGCATTTAAACAGATTTAAGACAAACGCAAAAAGACATTCAGATTGACCATATAGATATCAGAAAGACGGGTTTGCAAATGCTGAAATCATATTGATTGCTTTTGCTTACAATTGAATTACGAAGGCAGCCTCATTAATACACTTTAAAATAGAACATTTACATCTTTATTTGGAACTGTGCTAATATCTCGATTTCTTTCTTTTTCAAATATACAGAGTCTGAGCCCAGGGGGGGAGGAAGCACAGCACCCACAGGCTTCTCCTTCACCCAGGTATGAGAGGGGTGCAGATGACTCGCCACCTCTGGGAGACCTGGAATATATCCTTGCAGTATCCCCCCCCCCCTGAAGCACCCCCTGAAGAAGCCCTCACTGCAGAAGGGATCCCTGCAGCAGCCCCTCGTGCAGCAGCAGCCCGCCGTGCACCAGCAGCCCACCATGATCAGCTTCTCAGGAGAACATCCCCCAGAGATACCAGAGGTGCAGATCTTGAATAATTTCCTCGAGGAGATGAGTGCCTCCCGGAGGGAACAGGCGGAATACAGAGTGTACCTGACAGGAGTACTGAATGATATTCGTGAAGGACAAAGAGATATTTTGAATACTCTTAAGAATATGTTGCAGGTCCTCCGGGAGGTGCCAAACACACCATCTGCTCCTGCACCATCTGATCCTGGGCCTCCTCCATCTTCTCCTCTGCCTCAATCTCCTCCTCAGCCTGGTGATCCCTTAACCACTCACAGTACTCCTCCTCCCTCTCTTCCCCAAACATCTCCTATGAGAACTCGATGGAGGGGGGCAGTTGCCCCCCCAGAGCCTCAGTCTCGTGGGAAGAGGGGAAGGAAGAGGAAGTAATTTTGTATATATTTTTATTTATTTAATGTGTAAAGGATAGCTATGTGATGATGTGGTCTTCTTACACTTGTATTTAATAGGCTTATATGGGACTGGGTCCATGGAGGCAGATTGTTTGCAGAGTGTGTTTTACAAGTGTGTGGAGACCACGTCATCACATGCTGTCCTTGTTGATTACATTGGTTGTTTTTTGCAATGTGATGTCCAAACTGTTCTCCCAATTTCAAACAAAATAACCATTACAATTATACATGATGGCATATCACTGTTTTGATGCCAACAACACAGCTTAAAGGGACACTCATAACATGAATTATTGTTGGTTACAAATAAAACACTTTCTTACGCATTATCAAGTTTTGAATAACAAGACTGTTATAGAAATACACGTTTTACTTCCGTGATTAACCTTGTATCTATGCCTCTGCAAAATGATCCCTTATTTCTGTTCTTTTCACAGACCTGCATTTCAGCCAATCAGTGATCACTCCAGGGTAACTATACTGCATGATCGTAATGTTTTCTATATGAAACACATTAACTAATGCCCTCTAGTGGTCAAAATGAATTCAGATTACAGACACTCTTTAAGGTCTAAGAAATGAGCAGATGAACCTCCTAGGTTTAGCTTTCAACTAAGAACACCAAGAGAACAAAGATAAATTGGGGATAAAAGTTTAATAGAAATTTGAAGAAAATTGCATTATTTCATATTTAAATCATTAATATTTTGCTTGACTTGACTGTCCCTTTAAACAAGAACATATGCTAACATGTACTACTCTTTAGGACTTGTTGGTATATCTACACATACTTTTTAAAACAAGCAAATAACATAATTTATGTAAGAACTTACCTGATAAATTCATTTCTTTCATATTAGCAAGAGTCCATGAGCTAGTGACGTATGGGATATACATTCCTACCAGGAGGGGCAAAGTTTCCCAAACCTTAAAATGCCTATAAATACACCCCTCACCACACCCACAATTCAGTTTAACGAATAGCCAAGAAGTGGGGTGATAAGAAAAAAGTGCGAAAGCATATAAAATAAGGAATTGGAATAATTGTGCTTTATACAAAAAAATCATAACCACCACAAAAAAGGGCGGGCCTCATGGACTCTTGCTAATATGAAAGAAATGAATTTATCAGGTAAGTTCTTACATAAATTATGTTTTCTTTCATGTAATTAGCAAGAGTCCATGAGCTAGTGACGTATGGGATAATGACTACCCAAGATGTGGATCTTTCCACAAAAGAGTCACTAGAGAGGGAGGGATAAAATAAAGACAGCCAATTCCTGCTGAAAATAATCCACACCCAAAATAAAGTTTAATGAAAAACATAAGCAGAAGATTCAAACTGAAACCACTGCCTGAAGTACTTTTCTACCAAAAACTGCTTCAGAAGAAGAAAACACATCAAAATGGTAGAATTTAGAAAAAGTATGCAAAGAGGACCAAGTTGCTGCTTTGCAAATCTGATCAATCGAAGCTTCATTCCTAAACGCCCAGGAAGTAGAAACTGACCTAGTAGAATGAACTGTAATCCTTATAGGCGGAGTTTTACCCGACTCGACATAAGCATGATGAAATAAAGATTTCAACCAAGATGCCAAAGAAATGGCAGAAGCTTTCTGGCCTTTTCTAGAACCGGAAAAGATGACAAATAGACTAGAAGTCTTTCGGAAAGACTTAGTAGCTTAAACATAATAATACAAAGCTCTAACAGCATCCAAAGAATGCAATGATTTCTCCTTAGAATTCATAGGATTAGGACATAATGAAGGAACCACAATTTCTCTACTAAGGTTGTTAGAATTCACAACCGTAGGTAAAAAATTCAAAAGAAGTTGCAGCACCGCCTTATCCTGATGAAAAATCAGAAAAGGAGACTCACAAGAAAGAGCAGATAATTCAGAGACTCTTCTGGCAGAAGAGATGGCCAAAAGAAACAAAACTTTCCAAGAAAGTAATATAACGACCAAAGAATGCATGGGTTCAAAAGGAGAAGCTTGAAAAGCCCCCAGAACCAAATTCAAACTCCAAGGAGGAGAAATTGACTTAATGACAGGTTTTATACGAACCAAAGCTTGTACAAAACAATGAAATATCAGGAAGATTAGCAATCCTTCTGTGAAAAAAGAACAGAAAGAGCAGAGATTTGTCTTTTCAAGGAACTTGCGGACAAACCTTTATCTAAACCATCCTGAAGAAACTGAAAAATTCTCGGTATTCAAAAAGAATGCCAAGAAAAAATGATGAGAAAGACACTAGGAAATATAAGTCTTCCAGACTCTATAATATATCTCTCTAGATACAGATTTACGAGCCTGTCACATAGTATTAATCACAAAGTTAGAGAAACCTTCTTTGACCAAGAATCAAGCGTTCAAACTCCATACCTTAAAATTTAAGGATTTGAGATCCTGATGGAAAAAAGGACCTTGCGACAGAAAGTCTGGTCTTAACGGAAGAGTCCACAGCTGGCAAGAGGCCATCCGCATACCAAAACCTGTGAGGCCATGCTGGAGCTACCAGCAGGACAAACAAGCATTCCTTTAGAATCTTGGAAAATACTCTTGGAAGAAGAACTAGAGGCGGAAAGATATAGGCAGGATGATACTTCCAAGGAAGTGATAATGTATCCACTGCTTCCGCCCGAGGATCCCGGGATCTGGACAGATACCAGGGAAGTTTCTTGTTTAGATGAGAAGCCATCAGATCTATTTCTGGGAGTTCCCACATTTGAACAATCTGAAGAAATACCTCTGGGTGAAGAGACCATTCGCCCGGATGCAACGTTTGGCGACTGAGATAATCCGCTTCCCAATTGTCTATACCTGGGATATGAACCGCAGAGATTAGACAGGAGCTGGATTCCGCCCAAACCAAAATTCGAGATACTTCTTTCATAGCCAGAGGACTGTGAGTCCCTCCTTGATGATTGATGTATGCCACAGCTGTGACATTGTCTATCTTTGTGTAATCCCTGCACCACTGGTTCAGCATACAGAGCTGAAGAGGTCGCATGTGAAAACGAGCAAAGGAGATCGCATCCGATGCGGCAGTCCTAAGACCTAAAATTTCCATGCATAAGGCTACCAAAGGGAATGATTGTGACTGAAGGTTTTGACAAGCTGATATCAATGTTAAACTTCTCTTATCTGACAAGGACAGAGTCATAGACACTGAATCTATCTGGAAACCTAAAAAGGTTACCCTTGTCTGAGGAAACAATGAACTGATTGGTAAATTGATCCTCCAACCATGATCTTGAAGAAACAACACAAGTCGATTCGTATGAGATTCTGCGAAAATGTGAAGACTGAGCAAGTACCAAGATATCATCCAAATAAGGAAATACCAAAACCCTGTTCTCTGATTACAGACAGAAGGGCACCGAGAACCTTTGAAAAAAATTCTTGGAGCTGACGCTAGGCCAAACGGTAGAGCCACAAAACTGGTAATGCTTGTCTAAAAAGAGAATCTCAGAAACTAAAAGTGATCTGGATGAATCGGAATATGCAGATATGCATCCTGTAAATCTATTGTAGACATATAATGCCCTTGCTAAACAAAAGGCAGGATAGTCCTACAGTTACCATCTTGAATGTTGGTATCCTTACATAACGATTCAATATAGATAGATCCGGAACTGGTCTGAAGGAATTGACCTTCTTTGGTACAATGAAGAGATAGAATAAAACCCCAGCCCCTGTTCCAGAACTGGAACTGGCATAATTACTCCAGCCAACTCTAGATCTGAAACACATTTCAGAAATGCTGAGCCTTTGCTGTGTTTACTGGGACACGGGAAAGAAAAAAATCTCTTTGCAGGAGGCCTTAACTTGAAGCCAATTCTGTACCTTTCTGAAACAATGTTCTGAAACCAGAGATTGTGAACGGAATTGATCCAAATTTCCTTGAAGAAAACGTAAACTGCCCCATACCAGATGAGCTGGAATGAGGGCCGCACCTTCACGGGTATTTAGGAGCTGGCTATAGGTTTCTATAAGGCTTGGATATATTCCAAACTGGAAATGGTTTCCAAACTGATACCGCTCCTGAGGATGAAGGATCAGGCTTTTGTTCCTTGTTGTGAGGAAAGGAACGAAAATGATTATTAGACCTAAATTTACCTTAGATTTTTTATCCTTTGGTAAAAAAGTTCCCTTCCCTCCAGTAACAGTTGAGATAATAGAAACCAACTGAAAATCGAATAATTTATTACCCTGGAAAGAAAGGGAAAGCAAAGTTGACTTAGAAGACATATCAGCATTCCAAGTTTTAAGCCATAAAGCTTTTCTAGCTAAAATAGCTAGAGACATATACCTGACATCAACTCTAATGATATCAAAAGATGGTATCACAAATAAAATTATTAGCATGTTATAGAATAATAATAATGCTATAAAATTATGATCTGTTACTTGTTGCGCTAAAGCTTCTAACCAAAAAGTTGAAGCTGCAGCAACATCCGCTAAAAATATAGCAGGTCTAAGAAGATTACCTGAACATAAGTAAGCTTTTCTTAGAAAGGATTCAATTTTCCTATCTAAAGGATCCTTAAATGAAGTACTATCTGCCATAGGAATAGTAGTACGTTTAGCAGGAGTAGAGACAGCCCCATTAACCTTAGAGATTTTGTCCCAAAACTCTAATCTGTCAGATGGCACAGGATATAATTGCTTAAATGTTTAGAAGGAGTAAATGAATAACCCAAATTATTCCATTCCCTGGAAATTACTTCAGAAATAGCAACAGGGAGAGAAAACACTTCTGGAATAACTACAGGAGATTTAAAAACCTTATTTAAACGTTTACATTTAGTATCAAGAGGACCAGAATCCTCTATTTCTAATGCAATTAATACTTCTTTAAGTAAAGAACGAATAAATTCCATCTTGAACAAATACAAAGATTTATCAGCATCAACCTCTGAGACAGAAACCTCTGAACCAGAAGAACCATTATCAGTATCAGAATGATGATGTTCATTTAAAAATTCATCTGAAAAAAGAGAAGTTTTAAAAGACTTTTATATATACTAGAAGGAGAAATAACAGACATAGCCTTCTTAATGGATTTAAAAAATAAAATCTCTTATGTTATCAGGAACACTCTGAAAATTAGATGTTGACGGAACAGCAACAGGTAATGTAACAGTACTAAAGGAAATTTTATCTGCATTAATAAGTTTGTCATGACATGCAATACAAACAACAGCTGGAAAAACAGATACCAAAAGTTTATAGCAGATACACTTAGCTTGGTAGCTCCAGCACTGGGCAGCGATTTTCCTGAAGTATCTTCTGACTCAGTTGCAACGTGGAACATCTTGCAATATGTAAAAGAAAAAAACAACATATAAAGCAAAATTGATCAAATTCCTTAAATGACAGTTTCAGGAATGGGAAAAAAATGCCAGTGAACAAGCTTCTAGCAACCAGAAGCAATAAATAATGAGACTTAAATAATGTGGAGACAAAAATGACGCCCATATTTTTTAGCGCCAAAAAAGACGACCACATTATTTGGCGCCAAAAATGACGCCACATCCGCAAAAAAACGTCAAAAAATGACGCAACTTCCGGCGACACGTATGACGCCGGAAACAGGAAAAAAAAATGACGCAATAAAATGAAGCATTTTCAGCCCCCGCGAGCCTAACAGCCCACAGGGAAAAAGTCAAATTTTTTAAGGTAAGAAAAAATGATTGAAACAAATGCATTTATCCCAAGAATGAAACTGACTGTCTGAAAATAAGGAATGTTGAACATCCTGAGTCAAGGCAAATAAATGTTTGAATACATATATTTAGAACTTTATAAAAAAGTGCCTAACCATAGCTTAGAGTGTCACAGAAAATAAGCTTACTTACTTACCCCAGGACACTCATCTACATGTTGTAGAAAGCCAAACCAGTACTGAAACGAAAATCAGCAGAGGTAATGGTATATATATAAGAGTATATCGTCGATCTGAAAAGGGAGGTAAGAGATGAATCTCTACGACCGATAACAGAGAACCTATGAAATAGACCCCGTAGAAGGAGATCATTGCATTCAAATAGGCAATACTCTCCTCACATCCCTCTGACATTCACTGCACGCTGAGAGGAAAACCGGGCTCCAACCTGCTGCGGAGCGCATATCAACGTAGAATCTAGCACAAACTTACTTCACCACCTCCATAGGAGGCAAAGTTTGTAAAACTGAATTGTGGGTGTGGTGAGGGGTGTATTTATAGGCATTTTAAGGTTTGGGAAACTTTGCCCCTCCTGGTAGGAATGTATATCCCATACGTCACTAGCTCATGGACTCTTGCTAATTACATGAAAGAAATTTAAATAGGATACTAAGCCTGTATGCCATATTTCTCTCGACGTGTTAAATAAAGTCTATTATTTTTAAAGTTACATTATAGTGTTTGAATTTTTTAAGAGATATTTTATTTAGAAGGTGTATGGAAGCAGAACATTCGCTTACATGCTGTTGAGAGAGTATAACATTTTAAACAACATTCACACTTACTCTTATTTTTACTCTTATTTTTTTACTCCTTATATTGTTATCCTTTACAGAAAGGTTTATCTAGGACTGCTCTGCTGATTGGTGGCTGCATATACCTATCGATTGTCATTGACTCACATATGTGTTTACTTAAAATATAGTAGTGTATTGATGCTCATTCAACACATTATACCAAGAGACTGAAGCACATTTGTGAATAGAAGATAATTGCACCCCGGGTTAAAAATGTTTGTGAAATAAAAAAACAAATTGTGGTTTCATGTTCTTTTAAGAGTTACATTAGAAATATATGCTCACAATTGTATATTTAAAGATCAACAATGTGGAAGCCATACATGACACGATACTGAGCATTTACATTAAGAAAAAATATCAGGACATAACATCTAGAATAAGTAGACATCTCATATATTTATCATATGATAAAGGTCAATGCATAATGATTATTTTATTCAAATACAAAAGTGCATCTTTAGGAATTATATATGTAGAAAATTCAATACAACACATCAATTATTTAGTTAAGTGAAAATATTGTTGCCAAACATATTAAACAAGATGGAGTATATTCATGGATTTGCACTTGCCTCAAAATTTAATCTGCATGAAAAACATATTGCTTTCATTTGTTTCTTCAACGAGACAGCCATCAAAAGATATTTTTGTGTTCTTTATCAGCTATGGTTCAACAATGTACATGATTGACAATCCATAATCCAAGAAAGTCATGGTTTTAAACTTGACTGTTCTCATTCGCAAACGTGGGTTACGTGGAAAATCAAATATTGCGGGAGAACGTAATCCAATCAGACAGATTTGTGGCATGTGATGTTTTAGGCAACATCCGAGATCGCGTAAAAACGTAATCCAATCAAAGGATGCATTTTACAGATTTGCATGTCAATAAGAAACGCATTTATATTTTAAAAACTATTATGTGCTATATTGTTATCGATGAAGCGTGTTTGTTTCATGTAATACACAGCTTCACATAATGTAACGCTAGATAACATAATACTCTGATATATAAAATATAATCCATTGTTGGTAATAAGTATATATTTCATTAGAATAGAAAGATTATGAACTATTTATGAAGCAGCAGGGTTTAAATGGACATGAAACCCACATTTTATGTTTCACGATTATGTAAGAGATTGCAATTTTAACAATTTTTAAAATTTAATTTTATTATTTATATTAATGACAAATCATACATATATTTGAAAAAAAATAAAAATATATGTTCATGCTGCATGGTATAGAAAGTGGGGCACTAGTGTATTTGAAAAATAATTAAATCTATATATTTGAAAGGTACAAAGCTGTTGACTTTATTTTTCGTCAATAGTATGATTTAGAAACAATACATGTTATATTAGGTTGACCATATTCCTGCTTTAAAAATGGACACATATGAAAAATACATAGGTCAGGCTTCTTATACAAAATATTTATTGAAACAGCCTTGAAAACAGCCCTGACCTATGTATTTTTCATATGTGTCCCTTTTTTAAGTGGCAATATGGTCAACCTATGTTATATACATGTTATAAATATTTGACGTACCACTTCCTCCTCCATCGCACATGTTACATAAATCTTTGTAAAACATTATCGGCTAGATTTAGAGTTCTGCGTTAGCCGTCAAAAGCAGCGTTAAGGGGTCCTAATGCTGCTTTTGGCCACCCGCTGGTATTTAGAGTCAGGCAGGAAAGGGTCTAACGCTCACTTCCCTACCGCGATTCCAGGCTACCGCAGATCCCCTTACGCCAATTGCGTATCCTATCTTTTCAATGGGATCTGCCTAACACTGGTATTTGGAGTCTTGGGAGAAATGAGCGGTAGACCCTCTACCGACAAGACTCCTAACGCCAAAAAAAGTCAGTAGTTAAGAGCTTTATGGGCTAACGCTGGAATATAAAGCACTAACACCCATAAACTACCTATGTACCCCTAAACCGATCAGCCAATAGAATGCAAGCTCAATCTGATTGGCTGATTGGATCAGCCAATCGGATTGAACTTGAATCTGATTGGCTGATTGAATCAGCTAATCAGATTTTTCCTACCTTAATTCCGATTGGCTGATAGAATCCTATCTGCCAATCGGAATTCAAGGGACGCCATCTTGGATGACGTCATTTAAAGGAACCTTCATTCGGCGAGTAGGCGTCGGTTGAAGAGGATGGATCCGCATCGGCTGGGAAGAAGATGGCTCCGCTCCGCTCCGGATGGATGAAGATAGAAGATGCCACTTGGATGAAGATGTCTGCCGGTCCGGATGTCCTCTTCTGCCTGGATAGGATGAAGACTTCTGCCGGTCTGGATGTCCTCTTCTGCCCCATCAAATGAAGACTTCGGCCCGGCTGGGTGAAGACGACTCAAGGTAGGGAGATCTTCAGGGGGGTAGTGTTAGGTTTATTTAAGGGGGGTTTGGGTGGGTTAGATTAGGGGTATGTGGGTGGTGGGTTTTAATGTTGGGGGGGTTGTATTTTTTTTTTACAGGCAAAAGAGCTGATTACTTTGGGGCATGCCCCGCAAAAAGCCCTTTAAAGGGCTGGTAAAAGAGCTGATTACTTTGTAATATAGAATAGGGTAGGGACTTTTATTATTTTGGGGGTTTTCTATTTTATTAGGGGGCTTAGATTAGGTGTAATTAGTTTAAAATTCTTGTAATATTTTTTTATTTTCTGTAATTTAGTGGGTTTTTTTGTAATTTAGTTTAGTTTATTTAATTGTATTTAATAGTAGGTATTGGTAGCTAATTTATTTAATTAATTTAATGATAGTGTAGTGTTAGGTTTAATTGTAACTTAGGTTAGGATTTATTTTACAGGTAATTTTATAATTATTTTAACTAGGTAGCTATTAAATAGTTAATAACTATTTAATAGCTATTGTACCTAGTTAAAATAAATACAAAGTTGCCTGTAAAATAAATATAAATCCTAAAATAGCTACAATATAATTATTCATTATATTGTAGCTATATTAGGGTTTATTTTACAGGTAAGTATTTAGTTTTAAATAGGAATACTTTAGTTAATAAGAGTTAATTTATTTAGTTAGATTAAAATTATATTTAATTTAGGGGGGTGTTAGGGTAAGATTTAGCTTTAGGGGTTAATACATTTATTATAGTAGCGGCGAGGTCCGGTCGGCAGATTAGGGGTTAATACTTGAAGTTAGGTGGCGGCGACGTTGGGGGGTGGGCAGATTAGGGGTTAATAAATATTATGTAGATGTCGGCGATGTTGGGGGCAGCAGATTAGGGGTTCATAGGGATAATGTAGGTGGCGGCGGTGTCCGGAACGGCAGATTAGGGGTTAATTGTGTAATGCAGGTGTCAGCGATAGCGGGGTCGGCAGATTAGGGGTTAATGTGTAAGGTTAGGGGTGTTTAGACTCAGGGTTCATGTTAGGGTGTTAGGTGCAGACTTAGAAAGTGTTTCCCCATAGGAAACAATGGGGCTGCGTTAGGAGCTGAACGCTGCTTTTTTTGTTTTTTTTCAGCCCAAACTGCCCCATTGTTTCCAATGGGGAAATCGTGCATGAGCACATTTTGCCAGCTTACCGCTACCGCAAGCAACGCTGGTATTGAGGGTTGAAGTGGCGGTAAATTCGGCTCAACGCTCCCTTTTTGGAGCCTAACGCAGCCCTTCAGGCAACTCTAAATACCAGCGTTGTTTGGAAGCAGCGGTAGGAAAAAAAGCTGAGTTAGCTACTCGGGTCTTTACCGACAAAACTCTAAATCTAGCTGAATATGTTGTGTACACGTTAAAAACAAATATTATAACATGTGTTACTGGTGCTCAAGGACACACATCAATGTTGCATTAAAGAGATACTAAACCAAAGTTAGGAATTACATCATTTTGATGGAGCATGCAAATGAAATAAGATTTATAATTATCGATGAGTAATAATTAAATTTTAGGGTCTGAAAATATTCACAAAAGCAGGGTACATGGAGCATTCAAGAGTTCTCATGTATGTATCACTTGATGATTGTTGTCTAAATTTATACTAAATATAAACATGTGCTAGCCATGTTCTGAAGCACAACAGTGTAGACTAAGAAGCTTTAAAATAAATATATATATCAGTAGAGGAGTACATTATAAGTTTTATTCAAATGGAATGCTTCATCAGAATCATGATCAGAATATATATGAAAAAGACACCTTCAATGACATATGAATGAGTCAATGGACTTACCAGAAGCCTGCAAAGGCAGGTGACCATCAGTGCTGGATCCCTCTGTGCTAGTCACAATAACTAGTTCTATTAATGATATAAAAAAATATTAGTGAACACAGTTTGGACATCACTAAATCACATTAGTCTAAAATATTCTAAATAATATCCTTATAAATGTGAAGGCTAGAGCTAGAGCACTAATATGAACAATACATTTATTAGTTCATCAAGGGGATTGTAAAGAAAATGATGTCTCTCACATATGTTGGATTTCTTACTATATTAGACAGCCAATTCTTATCATATTAATCGATGGCATATCTAAATATAACTATTGTTCACTGTTTTAAAAATAATACAGACAGACACACAACACTTTGAATAACAACTGATGACAACTAGAGCCTAATCCATGTAGCACATAGATCCATTTGTGCAATGTACAGTAATCTGTTTTATGACATAACACATATTGATCACAATGCAAGACATAAGATATATTTAAAACTATGTCATCATGGTGCTGTTAGAATATGCTTATATATATATATATATATATATATATATATATATATATATATATATATATATATATATATATATATATAGGTAGTCCAAGAGTGAAAGATGTGATTTCTATATCAATATTGTTTCATCCAAACAGTGTAAGGATTAATGAAAATATTTTGTATTTATATTAAAAATAAATATATTTTTTTGACAATGTCACTGTTAATGAATTGTCTAGTCCATATGTTGATGTAATTAATCGGATAGAGCATGCAATTACGATCAAATATATAATTTCATGCTATCATCAAGAATATTTAATTATCCTCTCTTAAAGGGACATGACACTCCAAATGTGTAATTTTATTATTTTTCATGATTCAAATACAGCATGTGATTTTAAACAGCTTTCCAATTTATTTATTTTATCTAATTTGCTTCGTCTTTTTTTTTTTTTTTAAAAGGAGCAACTATGCACTACTGGGAGTTATCTGAAGATATCTGTTAAACCAATGAAAATAGACAATTTTGTGCATCAACCAATCAGCATTGCTGCTCCTGAGCCTACCTAGATATGCTTTTCAACTAAGGATACCAATAGACTAAAGCAATTTAGATAATAGAAGCAAATTGGAAAGTTGTTTAAAATCACATGTTGTGTCTAAATCATAAAAGAAAAATGTTGGTTTTTATGTCCCTTTAATGATAAGAAGAAAATATTAAAGCATATGAGATGTATATTTATATAATCTGCACATATGTAAAAATGTGTTAGTGTTGTCTAAATGTAGCCAACAACTATCAAGCACTACCCAGGGGAAGAATACAAAATAGCCATGACCCTAAGATTACATTAAAATGAAGATATCCAGAATCTAAGGAATATTTTCAAATACTCATAAATTGAAATTTGTATTACAATAGAATTCCAACTCTGATTCGTGATTCTTATTTTAAAACAACAAGAAAATAGAATTAGAGTATCCATATAAATATAGATCAATGTGAATGGATTAAGTAATGTTATGTCCAAGTTAGTAAGACAAAGGTAAATTAGAATGAGACATATTATACCCTGACGAAAACGGGCTTGAGGTTCCAGCATCAACATCCATATCTGTAAAATATTCAATCAAGATTGGATATCATTAATACAAATCAGGTCATGGACTTCAACAATCAGATATTATTTTTCAAATTGACAAACTAAAATAATATTTGTATTCACGTGAGTTCATTGTTTTTGAAATTATTTTAAAAATAAAGAGATCATGTATTCTTATTTACAATCTTTTATGTTGTTAACTGTCGCTTTAAGTCCTTTTTTGTCTTCTTGCATTGTCAATTGTTAGACATTGTTAAATTATTATTTTGATATTGCTAGTATAGCTTTTCTAATGTAGAAGATTGTAAATAAGGATACTGTATTCTTCACATGTATACTAATTAACGTATACATTTGACCAACATGTCTAAAGTAATGCCACTGCTACAGCAAACACATGTTCACATCTCTGCGCAATTATATCTTTCGTGATCTGTGATTCTGAATTGTTTTGGATATAGTAGTGTGATGAGTATAATTTCTAAATCCGTGATTCTGAATTGTTTTGGATATAGTAGTGTGATGAGTATAATTTCTAAAGATTTCAAATATATTTGCAATTGGGTGTATTAAGATATTCCAATTGGATATTTTTAAAGATTGAATGATACCAATTAATATTTATGAGTTTTGTATGATTTGATATTCAATGTATGAAATGGCGATGATAGGGATTTCACGGATGCCCAATTCCATTTTAGCTCTGTGACGCATATTCTGGAGAGCGCAAGAAACATTATTCCTATTTCATGTGTGACAAATCTAAATTCAGATATCTAAACATCATATGTAACGTGTGTTGTGAGATCTATATAGGTTGAATATATGACTATATACACATTTCTTAAATATATACTCAAATATTAATATATTATATGTAGTCTGATATTTACCTGGTTCAGATTCTCTCCTTCCTTCTCCCAGGTCACCGATTGGAGAAGCTGCTGCACTGGGCTCCAGGTCTTGAGTGTCAGAGCCAGCAGCTGGGGATTGAGAAGAAGTCAAGGAGCATGCGGATGCAAATCTGCTGGGGAAACGGAGATTAAGGAGGGTGCATAAAGTCTCCTCATAAGCTTGCAGGAAAAGTTTCCGTGGGGTTGGATCCTGCTCTCCATCCCTCCGACGGGCTTTTACCCACTCTTGCGAAGCCACAACCTCATATCCCTGAATCTCCGTATGATTTGATCCGTGGTCCTCTGGATGTCACACACAGATTTAACATCTTGGGTGATAGACACCCAGAGGGCCCTCCTAATTTTCGGCTTTGTCAACTTCTTCTTATTCCCAAACAGCTGCGGATAAAACTCCTTGACCGCATTGACCCGTGCAGCACTTTCTGCCCGTGTGAACCTGTGAGACGTCATGCCTGCCGAGTTGAGGTAAATATACTGTATACATTTTTTTATTACACCAGAAGGCATTAGAGAACTGACAAAAATGGCAACGTGTAATGGACTTTTATATGGTGAAGTAAACATGATATGCACCATGGGACTTGGTATCTGTACATCTGATTGGATAACATTTTGAAATTTTGTTATCATGTCTGTGAGGCCATACTGACTCAAGTTATGTTTGCGTGATGAACTCTGATTGGCCGTTCCTTAATGTTTCATGGATTCATATCTTTGTAACTTCCATACACATACCTCCTGGGGTGCTGTTACTACATTTGGCATGTAGACTTATTTGTAATTTATAAGACTGTTATGCGTATATGTGTGACGCATATATAATATACGTAATCCGTTAAATCTTAATATATTGTTTACATTTGAACTCGATTTTTTTACTCACGATAGTAAATATAATCCAGTCACATTAGTAAATGTTTTACACATTTCGATGTTTAATATTGATCAGGGTATTTAATATAAATATATTTTATATGGTGGCGTAACTCCGAGTTCCGCTGATGGCGCAGCACTAATAACGGAAATTGAGGAGCCCAAGACAAACAATATCCCAGCAGATGGGCACAATCTACATATCGATCAGCCTACATTGATACCGGAGCTTTTCAGGCGAAACCGCAGCTGATCTCTGCCGCAATCACGGAGGCTGGGGTTTCCCGGTGAGGCCTAACAACCTATGTAATTCACAACACTTACTGCGCAGGCAGAGGAACATAACGCAGATCAAAAGAAGCTGGGGAGCTGGGGACAGTGAACCTTCGGATGCCCAGATTAAAGCTAGCGGTGAGTGACTTTAAAGGGACTCCCTGTCTCTCTTATAAGACACATGGTCTATAACTGACACAGGGAAAAAGTGGAACACGCACCCAGCACTGCTAATACGACCAGCCAGGATCACTATACTTACTATACTCCCTAAATAATTAAAGCACAAAATAATCAAGGGATAGTTTGACTCGATCAACATATAAAAGGTACAGATGGAAGGCTAACGTTGCAAAGACCATCAAGGCCTGGAAAGCCATGTGGGCCCTTCCTAGAAGTACTCCATTTCAATAGCCATACTTGGTTTGAGCAACATTACACAAGGGCTCCACCATTGCAGAAGACCTATCAGATACCCTATATGAGGATTGGAGACAATTATAAACAACATATCCCTAGTGGGAGATTTAGGGTATATAACTAGCACTCACAATGGCGTCAAAGCAAAAGCCCAAGCAAGACAAAACGAACAAACCCTTAACAGGCAAGAACAACTCAGTTACATCTTATTTTAATACAACAAAGCAAATCACTCAGAGTGAAAATGCAATGTCAGGGACTGACCCCATGCACACAGAAGCATCTTCGGAAGCAGTACAACCCACACAGGATTTAATACAGATTCCAGCAGATGTACTCTCATCCCTCCCATCCAAGCAGGATATTGTGGACATTGTTCGGGCATGTGTGAGGGAAGAGTTAGCCGACTTAAAACAAGATGTCCACGCACTAGGATTTAGGGTGGAAGCATTGGAGAATGGTAATGATACCATGAGAGAGGAGTTTGACCAACTACAACTCAAATATGACTGTCAATAACACTCCATGGAAATGCTGTATGATAAAGTGGATGATTTAGAAAACAGGAGCCGCAGGAGAAACCTTCGTATTCGCAGTATCCCTGAATCTGTATTGCCAAAGGATCTACCTACTTTCCTGCCAGCCCTATTCCAACATTTGAAAGGGACTAACTCTTCAGAAATGATCCCTTGGGACAGGGCTCATAGAGCGCTGCACCCAAAACCACCTGATTCTGCCCCTCCGAGGGACATCATTATTAAATTTAAAAACTTTTGTGACAAGGAAGAAATACTGGGTCTCTCGAGGAAGAACCAGCCAGTCAGATTCAGAGGCACAGTACTGCAGTTCTTTGCAGACCTCTCCCAGAGAACACTTTAACAAAGGAGAGAATTTAGTCCCCTGACACAACTTAGGCTTAAGAGGATCCCGTATCGATGGGGCTTCCCAACCCAACTTTTGGTTATACATGAAGACAGGAGACACACCTGCAGAGACGCTTCGGAGATAGGAGCCTTCTGCAAGATCCTAAATATAGAGACTCCCCAATTGCCACAGGGAGAAAGTGATCCACCACTTTCACAAGACACTGACTCCTCCAACAACACCCCACATAAATGGAAGCAAGTGAGCAACCAACAGAAAAAATCTCTTCCATCTCAACAAACTCAGGATCCAAAGACTCAAAGGATAACACAACCTCGGTCCCTGAGACTGAGAACTGGACGCTGATTCTCAGAGACACTTTGGGCCTCCCAAAACCACGCTTTGAGCTACAGTGTGGTGCTGGTTTGTTAAACTGTTTAAATATAAATAATCAGTATTGTTCTTTCTTACTCAGTTTATTATTTCAGGATAGATAATATGTTCTGATCTGTTGTATTTGATCTGCAGGTTGGTGCTGGTCCGTTTAAATGTTTGAATATATACAATTGGCATTGTAATTCTTTACCCTGGTTACTATTCCCAGATAGATAGTGTGCACTGATCTGCTGTATTACTAATAACTTAAGCAAAGTCTGTATCTGGGCCCCCAATGTCATTGGCACTTAACTGTATTCAAATATGCTGCCATCATGTATTCCCCAATTTCTCTCAGAATAGGGGCGAGGTGGGCGGAGGTGATGGTTGTGTCTGCCCGCAATGCCACTACAGATCTTGAGGGTCTGGTTCTGAAATGTTTGATTTTTTTTCATATACTAATGTTTACTGTTATGTTATGTTATATTCACGACTCCACATTCACTCCACATACAAGATTATTACAGAGATTTTGTAGTTTACATACTTCTTATGGATTCAAAGGCTCGTTAACTAACCTTAATTACACAAAATGTTAAGGGGTTTAACTCTCCCAGTAAACGTCACAAGGCAATGTCTGATCTGGCCAAGCGGGGGGTGGATATTCTTTTTTTACAGGAAACCCATTTTAGAAAAAATAAAGAACCGGCATACTTCGGGTCCCAATATACTCAGCATTACCATAGTTCAGCGGATGTCAAGAAAATGGGAGTTAGCATTATTATTCGTAAAAATATACCATTTACACTCCAAAAACTAAATAGAGATACGGATGGCAGATATGTGGGACTTTCAGGGCTACTGTTCAGTAGACAAGTAACTCTCTTAAATGTATATGCCCCAAACTCCCAACATGTCCCTTTCTTTAAATCACTTTTTCGCAAATACCTAGATTTGTCACAGGGTGTAGTTTTTTTAGGAGGTGACTTTAATTTCCCACTGGAGCAAAAACTTGACACTTCTAACACAAAAACCATGACTTCTAGGAAAACCGCCAGTCCGCCAGTTTCCTTTGGAAAGCCCTTAAGGACAATAACTTATATGATATATGGAGATCTGTACACCCCACTAAAAGGGATTATACCTTCTTTTCACATCCCAACCTCACCTATAGCAGAATAGATTACATTTTACCTAACCAGGAAGGTCTCTCACTAGTCACTACCTCCACTATTTCACCATGCTCCTGGTCAGACCACTCCATGGTGGAGTTAAGATTTAGATGGCCCGACACCCGACAAACTCCTTATATTTGGAGATTGGAAGACATCCTCCTAAATAACCCCCTAAATTTAGAAAAAATAACTAAATCCCTGACAGAATACTTTGAGAAGAATATACACTCTGTAGACAACCCCTATACTCTGTGGGAAGCTTACAAATGCACAATAAGGGGGGAATTAATTACATTAAAGTCTCACATTCGAAAAATAGCCAAACAACTTTATAACTCTCTCAACTCTAAACTGGCCCAAGCTGAGTATGACCACAAGACCCTTCCAGCACTCAAATTCTAACAGATATTCAGACCCTCCGCACCCAGCTCAATGACTTTTTGTCAATTGAGCAACAAACATCCCACCTCCGCACCAAACAATTATTTTTTTGCGAAGGGAACAGAGCGGGTAAACTTTTAGCTCGAGCCCTTAAACGGAAAAGACTGAAAGCTTACATACATAGCCTCAAACTACCAGACAACACAAAGGTTCAGACAACACCAGAGATCTTACAACAATTCCATTATTATTACTCTACCTTATACAACATTAACACGCAAAAAACATAATTTATGTAAGAACTTACCTGATAAATTCATTTCTTTCATATTAACAAGAGTCCATGAGCTAGTGACGTATGGGATATACATTCCTACCAGGAGGGGCAAAGTTTCCCAAACCTTAAAATGCCTATAAATACACCCCTCACCACACCCACAAATCAGTTTAACGAATAGCCAAGAAGTGGGGTGATAAGAAAAAAAGTGCGAAGCATATAAAATAAGGAATTGGAATAATTGTGCTTTATACAAAAAAATCATAACCACCACAAAAAAGGGTGGGCCTCATGGACTCTTGTTAATATGAAAGAAATGAATTTATCAGGTAAGTTCTTACATAAATTATGTTTTCTTTCATGTAATTAACAAGAGTCCATGAGCTAGTGACGTATGGGATAATGACTACCCAAGATGTGGATCTTTCCACACAAGAGTCACTAGAGAGGGAGGGATAAAATAAAGACAGCCAATTCCTGCTGAAAATAATCCACACCCAAAATAAAGTTTAACAAAAAACATAAGCAGAAGATTCAAACTGAAACCGCTGCCTGAAGAACTTTTCTACCAAAAACTGCTTCAGAAGAAGAAAATACATCAAAATGGTAGAATTTAGTAAAAGTATGCAAAGAGGACCAAGTTGCTGCTTTGCAGATCTGGTCAACCGAAGCTTCATTCCTAAACGCCCAGGAAGTAGATACTGACCTAGTAGAATGAGCTGTAATTCTTTGAGGCGGAATTTTACCCGACTCAACATAGGCAAGATGAATTAAAGATTTCAACCAAGATGCCAAAGAAATGGCAGAAGCTTTCTGGCCTTTCCTAGAACCGGAAAAGATAACAAATAGACTAGAAGTCTTACGGAAAGATTTCGTAGCTTCAACATAATATTTCAAAGCTCTAACAACATCCAAAGAATGCAATGATTTCTCCTTAGAATTCTTAGGATTAGGACATAATGAAGGAACCACAAATAAAGCTCTTCTGGCTAAGATAGCCAGAGACATAAATCTAACATCAACTCTAATAATATCAAAAATGGCATCACAGATGAAATTATTAGCATGCTGGAGAAGAATAATAATATCATGAGAATCACGATTTGTTACTTGTTGCGCTAGAGTTTCCAACCAAAAAGTTGAAGCTGCAGCAACATCAGCCAATGATATAGCAGGTCTAAGAAGATTACCTGAACATAGATAAGCTTTTCTTAGAAAAGATTCAATTTTTCTATCTAAAGGATCTTTAAACGAGGTACCATCTGACGTAGGAATGGTAGTACGTTTAGCAAGGGTAGAAATAGCCCCATCAACTTTAGGGATTTTGTCCCAAAATTCTAACCTGTCAGGCGGAACAGGATATAATTGCTTAAAACGTTTAGAAGGAGTAAATGAATTACCCAATTTATCCCATTCCTTAGCAATTACTGCAGAAATAGCATTAGGAACAGGAAAGACTTCTGGAATAACCGCAGGAGCTTTAAAAACCTTATCCAAACGTATAGAATTAGTATCAAGAGGACTAGAATCCTCTATTTCTAAAGCAATTAGTACTTCTTTAAGTAAAGAGCGAATAAATTCCATCTTAAATAAATATGAAGATTTATCAGCATCAATCTCTGAGACAGAATCCTCTGAACCAGAAGAGTCCAAAGAATCAGAATGATGGTGTTCATTTAAAAATTCATCTGTAGAGAGAGAAGATTTAAAAGACTTTTTACGTTTACTAGAAGGAGAAATAACAGACAAAGCCTTCTTTATGGATTCAGAAACAAAATCTCTTATGTTATCAGGAACATTCTGCACCTTAGATGTTGAGGGAACTGCAACAGGCAATGGTACATCACTAAAGGAAATATTATCTGCTTTAACAAGTTTGTCATGACAATTATTACAAACAACAGCTGGAGGAATAGCTACCAAAAGTTTACAGCAGATACACTTAGCTTTGGTAGATCCAGCAGGCAGTGGTTTTCCTGTAGTATCTTCTGGCTCAGATGCAACGTGAGACATCTTGCAATATGTAAGAGAAAAAACAACATATAAAGCAAAATAGATCAAATTCCTTATAAGACAGTTTCAGGAATGGGAAAAAAATGCCAAACATCAAGCTTCTAGCAACCAGAAGCAAATGAAAAATGAGACTGAAATAATGTGGAGACAAAAGCGACGCCCATATTTTTGCGCCAAAAAAGTCCGCGCCAAGAATGACACAATAAAATGAAGCATTTTCAGCCCCCGCGAGCCTAACAGCCCACAGGGAAAAAAGTCAAATTTTTGAGGTAAGAAAAAATATGATAATTTAAAGCATAATCCCAAATATGAAACTGACTGTCTGGAAATAAGGAATGTTGAACATTCTGAGTCAAGGCAAATAAATGTTTGAATACATATATTTAGAACTTTATAAATAAAGTGCCCAACCATAGCTTAGAGTGTCACAGAAAATAAGACTTACTTACCCCAGGACACTCATCTACATGTTTGTAGAAAGCCAAACCAGTACTGAAACGAGAATCAGTAGAGGAAATGGTAAATATAAGAGTATATCGTCGATCTGAAAAGGGAGGTAAGAGATGAATCTCTACGACCGATAACAGAGAACCTTATGAAATAGACCCCGTAGAAGGAGATCACTGCATTCAATAGGCAATACTCTCCTCACATCCCTCTGACATTCACTGCACGCTGAGAGGAAAACCGGGCTCCAACTTGCTGCGGAGCGCATATCAACGTAGAATCTAGCACAAACTTACTTCACCACCTCCCTTGGAGGCAAAGTTTGTAAAACTGATTTGTGGGTGTGGTGAGGGGTGTATTTATAGGCATTTTAAGGTTTGGGAAACTTTGCCCCTCCTGGTAGGAATGTATATCCCATACGTCACTAGCTCATGGACTCTTGTTAATTACATGAAAGAAATAGGTGGATGTGGAAGATAGTAACTTGTCAGCATATATAGACACCTGTAAACTTCCTCAACTTACTGAGGATCAAATTGAAGATTTTAGCTCTCCGATAACACCTTCGGAGATTACTTTAACTATAAAAAACCTGAACGCAGGGAAATGCCCTGGCCCTGATGGACTGACGTCCAGATATTATCAAGCTTTCCAACCAATTTTACTCCCACATATGCTGCATATGTTTAACCATGCAGAACATACTGCCTCTTTCCCTGAATCCATGTTAGAGGCTCATATAACAGTTCTCCCCAAACCAGGGAAACCCCCAGACTGCACATCTAACTTCAGACCAATCTCACTCTTGAATGTAGATGTCAAGATTTATGCAAAAATGCTAGCACATCGTCTGAATAAAGTCCTCCCATCTTTGATTAATATAAACCAGGCTGGGTTCACCCCAGGCCGTGAGGCCCGAGACAATACCACCAAAATACTCACCCTGATAGACTTTGCATCCACACATCACATCCCCTCCATATTTGCTTCCATGGACGTGGAAAAGGCCTTCGATAGGCTACATTGGACCTTTCTCAGACAGGCCCTTAAAAAATTTGGATTCCCAACCACATTCACCAACAAAATATTCGCTCTCTACAGTTACCCCAGTGCCAAAATTATATTAAATAATGACATATCCCCTTCACTCCCCATATGGAACGGCATGAGACAGGGGTGCCCGCTCTCCCGGCTACTATTTGTACTGGCGATGGAGATTTTGGCCACTAGAGTTAGACAAAACACAAAAATTAAAGGCATCCACATAGGCCCCCAAGAATATAAGATTAATTTATATGCAGATGACATATTCTTAACATTGTCAACCCCAAAATGCTCTGTCCAAAATTTGATGGATGAGCTCACACTTTATGGCTCACATTCTAACTTTAAAGTAAATGTTAACAAGTCAGAGTTCTTAAGTATTGGTCTCACACAGGCTGATATTCAAACCATAGTGGGGATCCACAAATTCAAATATCAAAAAACATCTACAAAATATCTAGGGATTCACTTAACTACAATACCGCACTCCCTGGTTACACTTAATTACTCCCCTTTAATTAAAAGTATACAGCAGGAATTACGCTCCTGGCAAAACAAAGCACTTTCTTGGATAGGCAGAATAAACGCTATCAAACCAAAGATACTATACATACTCCAAGCACTTCCTATAAATATCCCGGATCTACAATTAAACATACTACAAAACACTATCAATGCATTTATCTGGGAAAACAAAAGACAGAGAATAGCTAAGGCCACTATGTACCGTACAAAGGAAAATGGAGGGCTGGGTGTTCCATGCTTGCAATTTTATAGATGGGCAGTATATCTCACACGCATAACGGACTGGTGTAAAAATTTCCACAGTAAAGAATGGGTCTCTCTACAACACACTCTAGCAGGTGTTCCACAGTTAGGTAGCCATTGTTGGTTCACTCCGCAGAATAGACAACTCACCCAAAACACTTCTAAATTAACTCTGGAGACATACAAACTATGGGATAAATACTTCATGAAAATACCCTCCATCTCTTCCACTACCTCACCACTGACCCCCCTGCTAAATAATCCGAGTTTACCACTGCAACTTATTTCTCCTCCAAATACAATTACAACTCTGCCTAATGTAGTCTTGTGTTATAATGTACTACAAAATAGGGTAATAAAACCAAGACAAGACCTTCAAGAATACCAGGGGGGGACATTCTACCACTGGTTCCGTTATCAACAACTCACACACTATATTAATAGCCATAAAGAGAGAGAAAACATTCTTAGACCCCTTACACCTTTGAAACTCTATGTTACAAAGATCTCCCTAGAAGAGGTTTATTATCTTTGACCTACAAACTACTACTGACACACCATTCCAGGAAAGTTCCCTCCTACACAAATAGGTGGGAAGAGGATTTACACCACCACCTTCCACAGAAAGAGTGGTTACAGATATTTCAAAATATGAACAGATACACCTCCTCGGTATTAATACAAGAGATGAATGTTAAGCTTCAATGCAGATGGTACTTTACACGTGCCCGACTAGCTACAATATTTAATAATACTTCGTCAGAGTGTTGGAGGGAATGTGGGAACCCGGGCACCTTTATACACATTTGGTGGCAATGTCCTAAAATTGCCCCTTTTTGGACCAATATTATAGGGGAAATCAACAAAGTCATTTGTATCAAAACGCCCTTAGACCCGGTGATAATATTGTTTAATAAATTTCCAAAGGTCAGATGTAAACTTAGACTCCAATTACTGTATATAATTATTAATAGTGCCAAAAGACTAATACCGCAACATTGGAAGCAATTAAATCCACCCACGGCAGAGCAATGGAGAGCCTTAGTATCCACTACAATACTGTTAGAAAAATATCATTTTGTTATCTCCAAAAGATTGGATGATTACCTGTCCATTTCCTTTTTGTGGGAGGAGTATAGGTCATTACTTACCCATTAGTATTACATTTTAATTGAATAGAGCCAATTTACTGCTGGTATGGTTGGGATTCTACCCTGGGAGTGTACACTTGTGAGAAGATATGTCAAAAGAGCATTTACTTTGTGTCATAGAATGTTTTGTGGAGATAAATAATGTTGTGTATTAACTGTTCCTAGGAATTATACATGAATGTGGAGTCTATGATCCTAGTTTTCCCTTTCCCTTTATTTGTGTACAATGATCATATTTGCTCTGCAAAGCAATTGACGGAATAATGTCATATCAATTATGTTGTATAAGTTTACCACTCAATAAAAAATATTATTAAAAAAAAAAAAAAAAAAAAAACATAATTTATGTAAGAATTTACCTGTAAATTCATTTCTTTCATATTAGCAAGAGTCCATGAGCTAGTGACGTATGGGATATACATTCCTACCAGGAGGGGCAAAGTTTCCCAAACCTCAAAATGCCTATAAATACATCCCCACCACACCCACAATTCAGTTTAACGAATAGCCAAGAAGTGGGGTGATAAGAAGGAGTGAAAGCATCAACAAGGAATTGGAATAATTGTGCTTTATACATAACCACCACAAAAAGGGTGGGCCTCATGGACTCTTGCCAATATGAAAGAAATGAATTTATCAGGTAAATTCTTATATAAATTATGTTTTCTTTCATGTAATTGGCAAGAGTCCATGAGCTAGTGACGTATGGGATAGCAAATACCCAAGATGTGGAACTCCACGCAAGAGTCACTAGAGAGGGAGGGATAAAAATAAAGACAGACAATTTCGCTGAAAAAAGAATCCACAACCCAAATCAAAAGTTTTAATCTTTATAATGAAAAAAACTGAAATTATAAGCAGAAGAATCAAACTGAAACAGCTGCCTGAAGTACTTGCACCGGTACTTCACTCCAGCAGGTAAAATTAGTCATTGGTAACACATTAAAGGAGAAAAAAAATGTACAATGATACTATAAGTAATGCAGGTGCAGGGGACATATACACATATGCTCTGTGCACATTAAATGCTCTCACCAAATTAGCTATACTATTTACTAAAAACATTATGCCTAATATATATAATAGAAATGCTTCTGTTTAAAACTGATACTTATTTGCACATCAATTTTGAGTTTAATGTCCCTTTAAATAAAAAAATAATTTACTGGTTTATTATGAATAAAAAAAAATAAAAACCTGGAAACTTCACAGTAAATACCAGTTATATCCGTTGTCAGGATATGAAAGCGAAGCATCTCATATAGCATCACAGCGTCTGGAATGTTTTTGATTAATCTCAGATGAAAAAATAGCTGCCTGTGAGCCTTCAAGAATGGCAAATATTTTCAGTTCATGCAGATAAGCCATAGGGAAAATCACATCAGAATTATTCATAAGAATCATTTTGTTCACTTTTTATGTGAACTAAGAATTTAGAATATTGTTTTCTCCAAAACAAATCTGTAGTTTTATTGCAAAAGCAAACAGTAAAAAAAAAAAATCTCAAAATAGTCTGTACTTACAATAGAGAATATAGGTATTATAGGAATTTGCGTAAACAATTTACTTCCAGCATTCATATGTACATTATATGTCAAAATTAAACTTTCAGGATTTAGATAGAGGGTAAAATGTAAGAAAAAAAATAAATCGTATTTTAAGGTGACCGGATCTCCCAGACAAGAATTCTGGACGCCTCTGTAATATTGAGGAGAAATTGTTCTTTTTTATATCTAATATAGGTATGCAAAATTGTTTACCTACAGTGAAAGCCAATAGTAAAAATGATTGCTAAGATAAAACTGTTTATTTCCTTACTTTAAAATAAAGAAGATGAGAGCTGTTGTATTTTTCAGAGCTGTGAATATTCTAAAGGAGATCTTTCTTCATCAGACACATCTTAAAAAAACTCAACACAAGTTTTCCTTAGTCACGAACATTAAGTCCACACCAAGCTGAGTTTTGTCACTGGTCCTTACACTATTCATAAGGGAAAATACCCTTTAAGTGGAATTATTGGTTCCAATTAACATTGGTTGTCATGTGTCTCTGTATACCAATCCATGCTGCAGCTGTCCCTAATACATTATACCCTGCCTCGATATGCCAACTCATATAGTAACTGTAATTGCTCCAGCCCAAAACACATGCACCTGCCTCTGCATGACAGCACATGCTGTAAGTGAAGTGTACCTACATATTTGATTTAAGTTAAAGGATACTGAGATATTAACACATACTTAGATTATCGGTCTTACCCATGTCTATGGTTTTGCACACAGATTGCCATACTTCCTGCACAGCTTGACTTGAAAAATATATTAATGTCATGTATTGTAAAGTTAGAATATTTAAGAGTTACATACACAGCTTTACGAGTCAGATAACAAATTTACATATACATACTGTAAATAACAAATTCTAAAGTTAGTAGCCATTAACTCAATATTATGAACTATGGCTATGCAATTTATGAAATCCAAGCTATCACATATAAGTATAAAACTAACCCAACTCTGCACACAATGTATCTGGCACAGGTGATCCCTGTATAGCAGCAACAGACAGGCACTGATCACCACTATGCCCTGCTATAGTATATAAGTAATGAAATACCCAAGTTCTGCACACACTGTACCAGACACATATTGTTCCTCTATAGCCACAGCAGCAGACAGGAACTGATCATCACTATGCCCTGCTATAGTATATAAGTAATGACAAGTTCTGCACACACTGTACCAGACACATATTGTTCCACTATAGGAGCAGCAGCAGCAGCAGACAGGCACTGATCATCACTATGCCCTGCTATAGTATATAAGTAATGAAATACCCAAGTTCTGCACACACTGTACCAGACACATATTGTTCCTCTATAGCAGCAGCAGACAGGCACTGATCATCACTATGCCCTGCTATAGTATATAAGTAATGACAAGTTCTGCACACACTGTACCTGGCACATATGGTCCCTGTATAGCCACAACAGACAGGCACTGATCACCACTATTTACTGTACCTGGTATATATGGTCACTTTATAGCCACAACAGACAGGCACTGATCACCACTATTTACTGTACCTGGTATATATGGTCACTTTATAGCCACAACAGACAGGCACTGATCACCACTATGCCCTGCTATAGTATATAAGAAATGACAAGCTCTGCACATACTGTACCTGGCACTTATGGTCCATATATAGGCACAACAGAGAGGCACTGATCACGACTATGAAAACTGCTATCCTACCTCACTCTGTAGCTACTCTGGACTGCCCCAAGTCTGTCACACTGTTGGTCAATAAAAGCAATTTGAGGCTTCCAGATTCATTTTACACTCCTCTTCCAGCTTCATGCCAGCCATCATCCACAAGTAGGGTGACCATATTGCTGCTTTAAAAAGGGACACATAGGAAAAAATACTTATGTCAGGGTTCTTATACAAAACATTTCTTTCAACAGCCCTAACATATGTATTTTTCATATGTGTCCCTTTTTAAAGTGGCAATATGGTCACCCATTATTTCGTTTTGGGGTGGGTTTTTATTTTTAGATTAGGGGTTGGACATTTCATAAAAGAATGTTTTTTGGGGCTAACTCAGCTAGCTCCCACTAACTCATGCAGAAAAAGTTTTTTAAAGAATTAATTTTATAAAAAAATCTTGTTTAGAATATTTATTTATTCATATATATGATGTTGATCAGGAATTTCTACTGCTGTTGTCCTTTTTTTGATTATCTTGACACCACATATATTGTTCTACACACCTTATCTTTGACAGTTGTTACACTTATTCACTGTTATCCAAGTTACTGGGTTCATTTTTTATATTGGAGACAATGATTTATCCCAAACATTGTCACAAAAATTGTATATATTTTGCTATAGATATTGACTCTCCCAGTGGTTTTTGAAATAACAACAAATTTATACTGTATATTTTTTATTGATGCAACAAAGTGTATACTATCCTATTTCATTGTAACACATGTGTTTGATAGTATATCTTATGAATTTACAAATATCCTTAATTACATATCAATACAATTCCTTTCATAACCAAACCCTTTTTTTAAACCACTATGGCCTCTAGTTATCAAGCCGTCAACCTCAAATACGCTGGAATTCCGCAGCGTATTTGTGGCGAGGCTGATTCGCCTTAGTTATCAAGCCCTACACATTGGCAAAAGTAGAATTTAGTGATGTAAGCTTCGATCCGCCGGACTCAGTCCGACACAGATCGATTCTTATGTCACTCCAGATGTTCCGAACACAAGTGCGGCACAATCTGACTACTTTTGCTAGTTATCAAAAACCTAGCAGGTACGCTCGGCACTTTTCCGGCCCAGCGTACCTGGTTTTCAATCAGCCGCCCTGGAGGCAGCAGATCCCATAGGAATCAATTGGAGTCTGACCATAGCGAAAGTTCATGTTCGCTGCTGCCCGACATCCCATTGATTCCTATGGGAGCTGTCTACACCTAACACCCTAACATGTACCCGAGTCTAAACACCCCTAATCTGTCCCCTCCTACACCGCCGCAACTAAATAAATGTATTACCCCCTAAACCGCCGCTCCCGGAGCCCACCGCCACTCTAATAAACTGATTAACCCCTAAACCGCCGTTCCCGGACCCCGCCGCCACTATAATAAATATGTTAACTCCTAAACCGCCGCTCCTGGACCCCGCTGCCAACTACATAATACCTATTAACCCCTATCCTGCCCCCCCTACACCGCCGCCACCTATAATACATTTTTTAACCCCTATCCTGCCCCCCCTACACCGCTGCCACCTATAATACATTTATTAACCCCTATCCTGCCCCCCCTACACCGCCGCCACTATAATAAAATTATTAACCCTAAAACCTAAGTCTAACCCTAACACCCCCCTAAATTAAATATTTATTAAATACATCTAAATATTATAACTCTTATTAACTAAATTAATCCTATTTAAAACTAAATACCTTTAAAATAAACCCTAATATAGCTACAATATAAATAATAATTATATTGTAGCTATCTTAGGATTTATTTTTATTTTACAGGCAACTTTCAATTTATTTTAACTAGGTACAATAGTTATTAAATAGTTATTAACTATTTAATAGCTACCTAGTTAAAATAAAGAGAAATTTACCTGTAAAATAAAAACTAACCTAAGTTACAATTACACCTAACACTACACTATACTTAAATAAATTATTCCTATTTAAAACTAAATACTTACCTGTAAAATAAACCCTAAGATAGCTACAATGTAATTAATAATTACATTGTAGCTATTTTAGGATTTATATTTATTTTACAGGTAACTTTGTATTTATTTTAGCTAGTTATAATAGTTATTAAATTGTTATTAAATATTTAATAACTACCTAGCTAAAAGAAATACAAAATTACCTGTAAAATAAATCCTAACCTAAGTTACAATTAAGCAACAAACATCAATGATACAGAGGAGATCCGATACAACTTGGTGCTTCACAAAACTTTTCTTTATTCCATTTAAAACAGCAACTTCCAGTTAGAATATACAACGAACACACTCCAGCAGAGTGCACAAATACAGGATGGTGGCCACTAGTGCTGCTGACGCGTTTCGGCTACCTGTGCCGTAGTCATAGCATGACCAGTGGCCCTCATACCCAGCTTTAAAAAGGTGTTGCTTGTATCTCATTGGTTAAGAACACAAGCACACCTCCTGTATAAGAGGCTTTAATTATGCCTCTTATTGCGTGCTCAATGATAATAGCAAAATCACTTTAGGATGTATGTGAGTATCCAAACTAACGTAAATGCATTAATTATGTCACATAGAAACCATTCATCTATATATCTGTATACATTAACAGAGAGTTATACATAATAATGAGTGTTATGAATTGAAACATTTATAAAGCGTATCAATTAGATACATTCCATACGTTGTAAATAAAGTGTCTAGTAAATAATATCACTAAAACAAGTAAGTACATAGATAAAGCGGGTTTACAATTGAACATTATATTATCATATTTTATCATATTTTCAAAAATGTTATGAGAAAATATTATCTTAATGATATATATAGGCCAAAAGAGGGCTGTGATAGAGTAGGGATAGGTGGAAAGGACTGGGACACTACTCTCAGTGCCAGAAGTTAATGCCAGAAATTAATGAGATCAAACTCACTATTTAATCCATATGGCTTTCTGGTTTTTAGCTTGAGGATCCAGAATACTTCCTCTCTGGCTAATAGTGAGTCTCTATCCCCTCCTCTCTGTGGGGGAGGATATGTTTTACTATGGTCCAGTGTAGTGAGTCAGAGTTTTTGTTATGGACAAACGAAAAATGGTTTATTAAAGGTGTCGTGAGAATGCCCAATTTGATATTATTGACATGTTCGCGTATTCTCGACCTTACCTCACGTGAGGTCATACCCACGTATTGTAAATTGCAGTGGTTGCATGTGAGAAGATATATCACATAGGTAGCCCTACAGTTAAAGCATCTATCATGTTCAAAGGATTCACCAGTTACAGTGCTGGTGAAACCATTGCCTGGGGATAGGTGGCTACATGCTATGCAGTCTGCATAATGGCATTTAATGACACCTTTTGTGCTTAACCAGGAACTTGGGGTTTCTCTTTTGGTAGTGATAATTGTGGTTGGTGCTACCAGATTACCTATCGTCTTGCCACGTTTAAAAGCAAAACGACAACCCTTTTTGGCTACATTTATTAGCCCCTCGTCTGCTTGTAGTAAGGGAAAGTGTTTGGATACTATGTTACAAATTTCATCATATTGGTCACTGTAGGTTGTCATAAAGGTGACCCTATCTTTTGTACCTTTATTCCAGTCATGATCTGATTTTTGCTGTTTTTTTTGGCTCTAATAGGCTCTTTTTTTGGTGCTGACCTCTTTTTTGATGCCTAATAGCATCTTTTTGGGGTAGTTTCTAGATATAAGCCTATTTGTTAACTCTGTAGCTTGTGTTTCAAAGGTTGTTTTATCAGAGCAATTTCTAAGAGTTCTTAGGTATTGCCCCTTGGCAATTGCTTTAAAAACCCTATTCGGGTGGTTACTCTTCGCATGTAATATTGTATTCCTGGCTGTTGGTTTGCGATATATACTAGTAGTAATATACCCCCTTCCTTCAGTAAAGACTCCTGATAGAGATACATCAAGGTAGTTAATAGTATTCAAATCGGTCTCAAAGGTAAAGCCCAACCCTATATCGTTGTCATTTAGTTCATCAATGAATTTTGTTATTAAGCTTGGGTCTCCCTGCCAAATCAAAATGAGATCCTCTATAAATCTCTTAAAAAACTGGATGTGCTGTTTGAACTGGTTTCTATCTCCATAGATGTGGGACTGCTCCCACCACCCCATAAAGAGGTTGGCATAGGAGGGGGCAAATTTAGCCCCCATAGCAGTCCCACATCTCTGGAGATAGAAGTTGTCCTGAAGCACCAAGTTGTATTGGATCTCCTCTGTATCATTGATGTTTGTTGCTTGCTTTAAGCCAATGAGGATACCGTTTACGTACTCCAGACTAAGCCCTCTCACCCGCCCAATTGGATTGCACAGCGGGTCTACACTGTGACGTCAGACGCCGACTGGAAGCTGTTGCACGGTTTCACCGAAGTCGAGGATACCTGTATGCTTGAACAGGGGAGCAGCTAGAGGAATCGTATACTCCACCAACGGGTGGTACTGCTTCCCCAGGACCGAGCGCAGACATAGACTCGTGAGTAAAAACCGGTGCCATAACCGCCCTCTTCATTGTTTGTATGTAAGCACCTGTTGTCTAGGGTGAGGGGTGAAGCTTAATCCAAATACACATACGGAAGGGAGAAAATAACTTTGTTTTTCTTAAGTTACAATTAAACCTAACACTACACTATCATTAAATTAATTAAATAAATTAGCTACAAATAACTACAATTAAATACAATTAAATAAACTAACTAGAGTACAAAAATAAAAAAAACTAAGTTACAAAAAATAAAAAAAATAAGTTACAAACATTTAAAAAATATTACAACAATTTTAAGCTACTTACACCTAATCTAAGCCCCCTAATAAAATAACAAAGCCCCCCAAAATAAAAAAATGCCCTACCCTATTCTACATTAAAAAGTTAACAGCTCTATTACCTTACCAGCCCTTAAAAGGGCCTTTTGCGGGGCATGCCCCAAAGAAAACAGCTCTTTTGCCTGTAAAATAAAAATACAACCCACCAACATTAAAACCCACCACCCACACACCCCTACTCTAACCCAAACCCCCCTTAAATAAACCTAACACTACCCCCCTGAAGATCATTCTACCTTTAGCCGTCTTCAGCCAGCCGACCACCGATGGAACAGAAGAGGACATCCGCAGCGGCCGAAGTCATCATCCAAGGGGCGCTGAAGAAGTCTTCCATCCGATTGAAGTCATCATCCAAGGGGCGCTGAAGAGGTCTTCCATCCGATTGAAGTCTTCATCCAGGCGGCATCTTCAGTCTTCATCCATCCTGAGCGGAGCCATCTTCAGATGAGTCGACGCGGAGCCATCCTCTTCTACCGACGGACTAACGACGAATGACGCTTCCTTTAAGTGACATCATCCAAGATGGCGTCCCTCGAATTCCAATTGGCTGATAGGATTCTATCAGCCAATCGGAATTAAGGTAGGAAAAATCTGATCGGAACAGCCAATAGAATGCGAGCTCAATCTGATTGGCTGATTAAATCAGCGAAATCAGATTTTTCCTACCTAAATTCCGATTGGCTGATAGAATCCTATCAGCCAATCGGAATTCGAGGGACGCCATCTTGGATGATGTCACTTAAAGGAACCGTCATTCGTTGTTAGTCCATCGGTAGAAGAAGATGGCTCCGGGTCGGCTCGTCTGAAGATGGCTCCCCTCCGCTCCGGATGGATGAAGATTGAAGACGCCGCCTGGATGATGACTTCAATCGGATGGAAGACTTCTTCAGCGCCCCTTGGATGATGACTTCAATCGGATGGAAGACTTTTTCAGCGCCCCTTGGATGAAGACTTCGGACGCTGCGGATGTCCTCTTCTGTTCCATCGGTGGTGGTCGGCTGGCTGAAGACGGCTAAAGGTAGGATGATCTTCAGGGGGGTAGTGTTAGGTTTATTTAAGGGGGTTTGGGTTAGAGTAGGGGTGTGCGGGTGGTGGGTTTTAATGTTGGTGGGTTGTATTTTTATTTTACAGGCAAAAGAGCTGTTTTCTTTGGGGCATGCCCCGCAAAAGGCCCTTTCAAGGGCTGGTAAGGTAATAGAGCTGTTAACTTTTTAATGTAGAATAGGGTAGGGCATTTTTTTTATTTTGGGGGCTTTGTTATTTTACTAGAGGGCTTAGATTAGGTGTAAGTAGCTTAAAATTGTTGTAATATTTTTTTTAAATGTTTGTAACTTTTTTTTTTTCATTTTTTGTACTTTAGTTAGTTTATTTAATTGTATTTAATTGTAGTTATTTGTAGGTAATTTATTTAATTAATTTAATGATAGTGTAGTGTTAGGTTTAATTGTAACTTAGGTTAGGATTTATTTTACAGGTAATTTTGTATTTTTTTTAGCTAGGTAGTTATTAAATAGTTAATAACTATTTAATAACTATTTTAATTAGCTAAAATATATACAAAGTTACCTGTAAAATAAATATAAATCCTAAAATAGCTACAATGTAATTATTAATTACATTGTAGCTATCTAAGGGTTTATTTTACAGGTAAGTATTTAGTTTTAAATAGGAATAATTTATTTAAGTATAGTGTAGTGTTAGGTGTAATTGTAACTTAGGTTAGTTTTTATACACTACTAGCACTCCTAGGTCTAAAGGTAAATTAAATCTAACTGGATGACACAAATTGTTCCCTAAGGAATAAGTGAAAGGGGAGAAAACAGATTACAAATTAAAATATAACTTTTATTGGGTTGCGTTTAAAATAGGAATGAACTTAAAATCACACTTAAGCACCGATTTTATTGATGTCAGCAAATAAATACAAGTTAAGATTGTTGCTCCTAATACTTGAGTGTTAAATGTAGGCTGGAGTGGGAACTGCTGTATACTTGTATCTTGGAGATGTGATACACCAAACTTTCTGTATACGAAGTTACCAATTCTTATATGAGAATTGAGTATATAACGTATTATTTATGTCTCCAAAATGATATATCTTTGTATGCGAAGCTTAGTGTAAGTTGAACAGTGGGTATAAAATTTTATATATTTCTGCTTATTTCCAGCTGAGATTATATACACCACTTATTACTTAAATTCTAAATATATAGCAAGATGGGACCTGTTTATATGACGTTTTGCGTCAATAATTATAAACAGTCTCTTTACTTGTCCAAAGTGACTCCGCTTCTGTATTAGCAATTGCCTACTGAAAGATTGAAGTGTAGGCTATTCACTCCAAAACATCAAGAGCTAACTTTCATGAGCACTCTTATAGTGTATATAAATGATTAAACTAAATTATGATACAATTTCTGTTTATTGAGACATTGTATATCGTTATTCAACTGGATAAACTTTATTATGTTAAGTTCCTCTGCGGTTATATATAAAAGCCGTTGCTACTGGATATACTCAAACTTGAATTGCAAGGATTGTATTCTTTATTATATGCACTTGAGCTGTATGTGCTTAAATGCTCCGTGGATACCTCAGTTTAGTAATGGTCAGTGTCACTGTTTTTTGCTTGCCAGAACATACAGTCTTTATTAAGGTGCCCTTAATTATTGTATGTTATTTGTGAACGTAGTTGGATTAAATTTGCTATTGCTCATCATATATATATTTTTTAAGTGGCTCTTAGGTCCAATATGTAGCGTGTATTAAAGCTGTAGTTCAGGATATGCCTGAGTGGTATATTACACGACTTATGAGTCACAAATAGTTTGTATATATTAAACGAACTTCGGTAAAATTTGTCTGCTCACAGTTTCTTTTAGTGCCAGTTTAAGTAGCTCACTGTGATGCGGCAGCTAAATAATGTTATATGTTGCAACAATGGAGCATATCTGTTAGGGGTTAATAACTTTATTTAGTTGCGGGGGGCTCCGGGGGTGCCGGTATAGGGGGTAGAACAGTGTAGTTTAGTGTGTGTGCTTAGTGACAGCTTGTCAATAAAGCTGTCAAAAAGCCGAAGAGCAGCGAGATCGGATGAGTGATAACTATCACAGTCCGCTGCTCATCGCCCCGTACTTGGTGAGCGGCTTTTTGACAGATTTATTGATAACTTTGGAGAGCGTATTCAAGTCCGCGGCGGCAATGGCAGGCGAGCTTAGGCGGGCGTATTGGGGCCGGCGATGGCAGCTAAGTAGACACGTCGATAACTAGAGGCCTATATGCAATTTTCTAGATTTTTTTTTCCTAAAAAAGTCTCATCACAGATTTCTTTGTCTGTTTGCAAATACACATTATTAGTGAATAATTGATTCCACACTTGACACCTTAACCCTCCGTTGTCCATTGGATGATTTGAAGTGCTGGATAACCAATGATACACATTGTGGCAGCTTAAAAAAGCACTTTTTAACTTGTATTTTTATCTTATTTTTATGCCTGATGAAACGACCGTGTTGTGTGGTCGAGAAACGCGTTGCAGCAACATTAAACTTGTCTTTTAATATTTATATACAGAGGAGTCTTTCTGCCTGATAATTCAGATTGAATTTGCTCTATCCGCACAGAGAACAAACCATTACATCACAATTGGTTTGCCTGCACCATATCTTCAGCCTGTTGTTTGATACTTGTATTCAATCTTCCTACCTTGATACAGGATCAGTATCCAGTTAGCTGACTACTGCAAGTGTCAGCCTGCCTGTTTGCACTATCTAGTGCCTTCAAAAATTGTGAGTTTTACTATTTACCTTCTTTATTATATATCACATATGGATTTCACTACGAGGCGCCCATTTTCTTTCTAACCTATTTCATAAAAGAGCTGAATGCCGTTTTAAGGGCATAAAAAAGAGTGAAATGCCCTTTTGAGGGCAATGCCCATACAAATTCCCTTTTCAGGACAATGAGTAGATTAGGTTTTACTTTATTTTTGGAAAAGAGAAAAGGACAAGAGCGCAACACACTCTCTAAGAGTAAAAGTTTTTACTGGATGATAAAAGCGCAATTTACAAGAATAAAACGTACAAGATTAAAAACAAAAGTGAACAAAGTGTGAATATATCACCATGGAAGTCTCCCCCAAGCAAAAGACGAAACAAACACAGCCAGATTCGCCAGACTGTTCCAACAGTCCAATAGGGGTCTATTCCACACAAGCTGCACACTGCAGATTGAATAAAACTTCAGGGACTCATGAAAGAGAGCAATGGATCTATGACACAACGAATTTAAAATAAAGGTCTGGTGGAGACCAGAGGAAACATGTTGAGGCACTTGTGCTCTCCCCCTTCACAGGCTCTGAAACAGCTGACTGGCAGTAGAATGTATTTACTAAGCATTGAAGATTCTGGCGAATCTGGCTGTGTTTGTTTCGTCTTTTGCTTGGGGGAGACTTCCATGGTGATATATTCACAATTTGTTCACTTTTGTTTTTAATCTTGTACGTTTTATTCTTGTAAATTGCGCTTTTATCATCCAGTAAAAACTTTTACTTTTAGAGAGTGTGTTGCGCTCTTGTCCTTTTCTTTTTTCCATCAAAGGAGTCACCGGAGACCCTTTTGCAACACAGAGCAGCCCCTATATCCATTACCACACTTTACAGCAGCGATGACAGGGGTTCCGCCTTTGGGGATATCGCACCACTAATATCCTGCACTGCTTCCTACTGGGACTATTGCTCTCATCACGAACATTTTCACTAAGGTCAGACGAACCCACTTGCATTATATGGAACTTGTTTTGGGACATTAACGGACTCCCCTTCAGTGTATTCATAAACTATTTACCATTAACACTGTAGTAACTTTGGTCGTTATTGTTTGTATTTAAACCTCAGTAATTATTGCACCTATTCAGGTGTTTCACATTTGCTTGCATATGATTTAGTATTGAGGGAAGCGCTTATGTTTTTAGCTTTTTGTTTTACTTTATTTTGTGGGTTTGGGGGGTGGGGTTTTTTATACTGTTAGGGGGTGTTTGTTTTGTAGCAAAAGAGCTGTTAACTTTAGGGCAATGCCCTACAAAAGGCTCTTTTAAGGGCCCACAAAAGGCCATTTTAAGGGCCCTTGGTAGTTTATTATAGATTAGGCTTTTTTATTTTGGGGTGTTTTTTTTTTAAACAGGATATTAGAATATAAACAATTTTTATTGTTTTTGATAATTTCATTTGTTATTTTTTTGTAATGGTAGGTTTGTTTATTTTTTGTACTTTTAGTGTTTTTTATTTTTTGTAATGGTAGGTTTTTTATTTTTGTAATGTTAGGTTTTAGTGTAAGCTTAGGTATTATTTCACAGGTAAGTTTGTATTTATTTTATCTAGTTAGTTAGTAAATAGTTAATAACTATTTACAAACTAGTCTACCTAGAATAAATACAAACTTACCTGTAAAATAAAAATAAAACCTAAGCTAGCTACAATGTAACTATTAGTTATATTGTAGCTATCTTAGGTTTTATTTCACAGGTAAGTTTGTATTTAGTTTTAAATAATTATTATTTAGTTAATATTTGTAACTTTAATTTAGCTCTATTTTAATTATGTTAAAGTTAGGGGGTGTTAGGGTTAGGGGTTAATATAGTTTAATTTAGGTTGTTGCGAGGTTTTATTTCACAGGTAAGTTTGTATTTAGTTTTAAATAATTATTATTTAGTTAATATTTGTAACTTTAATTTAGCTCTATTTTAATTATGTTAAAGTTAGGGGGGGTTAGGGGTTAATATAGTTTAATTTAGGTTGTTGCGATGTGGGCGGCTGGTGGTTTAGGGGTTAATAGATTTATTTAGTGGTAGTGATGTGGGAGGCCAGAGGCTTAGGGGTTAATAGCTTTATTTAGTGGTGGCAATGTCGGGGAGCAGCGGAATAGGGGTTAATAGATTTATTATATTGTGGCTGATGTTGGGGTGCAGGGGAATAGAGGTTAATAACTTTAGTATAGTGGCAGCGATATCAGTAGCGGCATATTAGGGGATAATAGCTTTATTTAGGTGGCGGCGATATCGGGAGCAGCAGATTAGGGGTTAATAACTTATGTAGATGTTGGCGATGTTGGGGGCGGCAGTTTAGACTTAAGGTTTCTGTTAGGGTGTTAGGTTTAAACATAACTTTTTTTTCCCCATAGGCATCAATGGGCCTGCGTTACGGAGCTTTTCATTCCGCACTTCAGGTGTTAGGTTTTTTTCTGACAGCGCTGGAATTGTGTGCGGTATGGAGCTCAACGCAACAATATCACATACACAAGCCAGTTGTTTGAAAACTTGTAATGGCTGCGCTATAGGGGGTGAAATAGCACAACTTTTGTTGCGTTCGTTAAATTCCCTATAGCGCGCATAACTTGTAATCTAGGTGTATGTGAACTATATAATTATGTATGAGAGCAGGCTAAGAGACCTATATTCCCCTCAAGGCCACAGATTTTCGAAAGAGGCCTACCTTCTTTTGACAAGGTCGATGGCTTAGCTGTACTTGTCTGACTAAAGCTGCAAACTTATGCAGCCCTGATAAAAGAATGCAGCTAAAGTGCAGACAACCACCAACTTTAGAAATTGTATTCACCTCTCACTTACACAACAACACAACTTAGTACAATGCATCACCCTTTCCTTAATATTTTTGTAATCTATTTAAAGCCCTAACATAGGGTAATACCCAAACAAATAACCACACTACAAACCCCAGTAGCTCCCTACACTTGAATCTCTGATCCATCCTCTGCCATTTGTCCCCCATCTAATTTGCAAGTGTGTGTAACTCCTGTCTAGCTAACTAGGCTTCTTTGTAACCAGCTAGATACAAAAAGATACAATATACAGTGCTAGATGGAAAATAACACTTAAATGTAACAACAAGAACTGATACTCTCCTTTTAGATAAGACTGCAGCCTTCTTACAGTCTCTCCTCTGTGACTGTTTTATACAAGTGGAAAATGGCAAATAGATGGCGCTGGTCTGTACAGTGATGTTTCTCTATATGGCGAAGAGAAAAAGGGCTTGAGGTGTGTGTAGGATCCAATTAATATAAGTGCAGTATACTCACTCCATAAGTAGTGGGAGTTCAGCTGCGATGTAATGTGTCTCCAGAGTGATGTAGTTCCCCAGAATAGTTTCAGAATCTCTCAAGAACCTGTTAATAGGTCTGCAAGCAAATGAAGACTCAAAATGACCAAAGGTGTCCAGTAAATCAAGAAAAAACAAAATAGTAACTTACTCCATAAATAGGAGAATCCGCCTTGTCTCAGCAAAGAAGAATATCAAACGTCTTCCAACTTTGATAAAAATATATTTATTTAAGCTCAACGCGTTTCAACTTTTAGCAAGTCTTTCTCAAGAACAATATAAAATCAATAAAAGCAAGTAGCTGTGTATTTGTAATCAGCTGCCTGGAATCAAATCATTACAACTTAGAGCTCACTGCTATAAGCAGCAGAACACAGGCTCTCTGACCCAGGCTCTGTGGGCCCTGTGCTTAAAGTGGCTCTATGTGAAAAGAGTTATTCACTGGAGTAAGAAACTGGAAGGGAAAACTGCAGTCCCACTAACAGGTAATCGTTACTAACTATACACCTGCACAATGATCTCCATCTCTTTTCTGCTTTTTCTGTCTGCCCTTCTCCTAAAACTCTGCATGTCCCTATAACAATAACACTATTCATATCTCCCCCTCCTTTCTCTCATCCCCTTTGGTGTCCTCTTATGAACTACTCTGTCTCCTTAGAAAAACTTCCCCATCTAACTCTCCTGTGTCTAATCATACCCACTCCTACAAGTCTCACTCTCACCTTCTGTCACTCACTACTGCTTGCTGCCACCACTCTCCTAACCCTGGCCCTGCAGCAATCGCCGCACTTTTATACTCTCGCTCAGTCTCCCACAATACAAACCCTAGGTCATGCAATCCTAGTAATCTCATCTCCATTAACCCAGAGCGCTTATCCCCTCTCTTTTCTTGTGCTCTCTGGAATGCTCGCTCTGTCTGTAACAAACTTACAACTGTTCATGACCTGTTTGTTTCCAACGCTTTTAACAATTACTGAAACCTAGCTATCTTCCTCTGACACTGCTTCCATTGCTGCTCTCACTCACGGATATCTTTATTTTAGCCACACACCTAGGCCAGGTGAAAGACATGGTGGCGGTGTTGGGATCTTACGCTCCCCCTCCTGCTCCTATTTGTACCTACCGCTGTTTCCATCTCTCTCCTTTTCCTCCTTTGAAGTCCACAGCATTCGTCTGTTCTCCCCCCTGTTTCTCAGAGTGGCAGTTATCTATTGCCCCCCTGGACCAACCTCCCAATTCATTGACAATTTTGCTGCCTGGCTTCCTCACTTTCTCTCTACAAATACATCTACTCTAATTCTGGTGTACTTCAACATCCCCATTGATAACCCATCTGCACCTGCTGCCTCTAAACTTCTCTCACTCACTAACTCCTTCCGCCTCTCACAATCCACCCTATTCCCTACTGACCGCGATGGACACTCAATTGATCTGGCATTCTCCTATCTCTGCTCTCTTTCTGATGTTGACTGTTGCCCATTTCCCATCTCAGACCACCATCTGCTCACCTATAATCTTGATATACAGGCTAAACCTACTTCTCCCCATTGTCTCCGCACTTGTAGAAATCTCCAACTATCCAACCTTATTCAAAAACATCTACCCCACACTTCCACAATATCCTGCCATGACCTTGCTACAACCCACTATAACAATACTCTCTCTTTTGCACTTGACACTATTGCTCCTCCCCAACTACGCCAAGCCCCATATGGTCTGCTCCAGCTATGGCTTCAACTATCGCCTCTATGCGGATGATACCCAGATCTACCTATCCACCCCTGCACTCTCTCATTTTGTCAATTCTCAGATCAGCGACTGCTTATCGGGCATTTCTTCCTGGATGGCCTCTCACCACCTAACAATAAACATGTCCAAGATCGAGCTACTACTAATACCTCCCTCTAATTCTACTCCAGTTTCTAATTTTTCTATCACTGTTGGCTGCACCACTATCTCCCCATAACCCCAAGTCTGCTGCCTTGAACTCACACTTGGCTCAAATATGTTCTTCATTCCCCACATCCAATTGCTCTCTTCATCCTACTGCAACCACCTACGCAATATCTCCAAAATTTGTCTGTTTCTGAGTGCTGAAACTACTAAACAGCTAATCCACTCCCTGGTAATTTTCCAACTTGACTACTGTAATAACCTACTAACTGGCCTCCCTCTCTCCCCCCTTCAATCCATCCTAAATGCCTCTGCCAGGCTAATCTACCTCTCCCAATGCTCTGTATCTGCTGCACCTCTCTGCGAGTCCCTTCACTGGCTCCCCAATCACAGCAGATTTAAATTCAAAATTCTCACAATGACATACAAAGCCCTTATCAATGCTGCCCCACCCTACCTGGATCTTACCAGAATCAACGCTGTGGAACAGGAACATGGCCCTTCAAGTGTGACAGGATAGTAGCATCGCTCCTGACATGGACTTGAGAGAAGAAAAGCAGGCAGTGAAACTCGTCAATGCGGATTGCTTATGGAGCTGTTAAACTGAGTCGGGATGGTTTCCCAGAAAGACTCTCCCTGCATCTCCTGCCTCTAACTTTCACCCATGCTCTCACTGAGAGTGTGACAGGACTACTTAAAACTTCAGTCCCATTTCGAAGAGTACTACCCTCCATAAGAGACTACTCTGAATCTTCCCTGCCAACCTCCTGTGACGAAAGGCAAAGAATGACTAGGGATGAAGGGAGTGGGGGAGGTATTTGAGCCTTTGGCTGGGGTGTCTTTGCCTCCTCCTGGTGGCCAGGTTCTTAATTCCCACAAGTAATGAATGAAGCAGTGGACTCTCCTCCCATTAGGATGGAAAAGAAAACTAAAACTTGGGACCTCTACACCTCAGCAGAGCTGAGATGCCTACCACAATTCCAGGAAACTTGAAGAACCAATAACACACGACTGCACAAGATGGTGAATCTACTGAATCATCAATTACTAATGGGAATATCACTCCTGGCTAGCAGGAGGAGGCAAAGAGCACCACAGTAAAGCTGCTATATATGTCACTTCCCTTACCCATAATCCCCAGTCATTCGACTGAAGGAAAAATGGAAAAAGAAGACAACACAAAAGTGTAGAGGTGCCTGTGGTTTTAGAAAAAATAACCGGGCTATGGCTGAGGCCAGTCCAGTAGAGCATTGAAAATCGCTCTCAACTCTAGAATGTTTATAGGGAGAACTGACTACTCCCGAGTCCAAAGACCCTGAGTCTTCAATGACCCCCAAACTGCTCCCCAACCTAGAAGGCTGGCATCTGTGGTCACGATCACCCAGAAAGGTCTGCAAAAGCAAGTTCCCTGGGACAGGTGTTCTTAAGACAACCACCACAGAAGAGAGTCCCTTGTCACCTGATCCAAAACTATTTGCGAAGACAGATCCGCATAGTCCACGTTCCATTGTCTTAACATGCATAATTTCAGGAGGTCTGAGATGGAACCGAGCAAAGGAATGATGTCCATGGAAGCTACCATCAGACCAATAACCTCCATACATAAAGCCACTGATGGCCGAAGAGAGGACTGAAGGACAAGACAGGAGTCGAAGATCTTTGTGTTTCTGACCTCTGTCAGAAATATCTTCATTAATGGGGAGTCTAATAGGGTCCCCAAAAACACTACTCTTGTGGCTGGAATCAGGGAACTTTTTCCAAGATTCACCTTTCAACCGTGGGAGTGAAGGAAAGACAACAAGATCTCTGTATGAGAATTGCTTGTTGAAAAGACGGCGCCTGAACCAGAATGTCGTCCAGATAAGGCGCTACTGCAATGCCCCAAGAACGGATCACTGCCAAAAGAGCCCCCAGGGCCTTTGAGAAAATTCTGGGAGCTGTGGCAAGGCCGGATGGAAGAGCCACAAACTGAAAATGATTGTCTAAGAAAGCGAACCTTAAAAACTTGTGATGATCCCCGTGAATGGGAACATCAAGGTATGCATCCTTTAAGTCTATGGTTGTCATAAACTGACCCTCTTGGACCATGGGAAGAATGGAACATATAGTTTCCATCTTGAAGGACGGTACTCTTAGAAATTTGTTTAGACATTTTAGGTCTAAAATAGGTCTGAAAATTCCCTCTTTTTTGGGAACCACAAACAGATTTGAATAAAAACCCAGACCCTGCTCCTGCGGAGGAACAGGAACTCCCAGGGCAGAAAGGTCCTTGATACAATTTAAGAACGCCTCTCTCTTTATCTCATCTACAGATAATCTTGAGAGAAGAAACCTGCCTCTGGGAGGAAAAGTCTTAAATTCTATCTTGTACCCCTGAGATAGAAATTTCCACGGCCCACAGGTCTGGGACATCTCGTATCCAAGCCTGAGCAAATTGAGAAAGCCTTCCCTCTACTGGATCCATTCTTGGATTGGGGGCCAACCCTTCATGCTGACTTGGAGCTAGCCGCACACTTTTTAGACTGTTTCCCCTTGTTCCAAGACTGACCGGACTTCCAAGAATACTTGGATAGTTCCTGCTTGAAAGAGGAAGCGGAGGGTTCATCTATAAAGTTACAAAAGGAACGGAAATTACTCTGACATCCTTTCTTATTTAGAAGGAAATTCTGCAGACCAGGATTTTAGCCAAAAGGCCTCTGCGGGCTAGAACCACAAAACCAGATATTTTTGCTCCCAGTTTAATGACCTGTAAGGAAGCATCCGTAATAAAATAATTGGCAAATTTAAAAACCTTAATCCTGTCCTGGATTTCCTCAAGAGGAGTATCTGTCTGAATAGAATCAGACAACGCATCAAACCAGTAAGCTGCAGCACTGGTAACAGTAGCAATACACACCGCAGGCTGCCATTGAAGACATTTTCTTTAATAATGCCTCCAATTTCTTATCCATTGGGTCATTAAAAGAACAACTATCCTCTATGGCAATAGTTCCTTAGGAAACATTTGCCACGATTCCTTAACAGAGTCAGCTATAGGAAACATCTTCTTAAAAATAGGAGATGGAGAGAAAGAAATACCAGGTCTCTCCCATTCTCGTGCAATAATTGCATTCTCGTGCAATAATCTCAGAAGAACAGGAAATACCTCCACCGCAGAGGGAACATCAAAATACTTGTTCAGCTTACTAGACTTCTTAGGGTTAACAACGATAGTAGTATCAGAGTCATTTAAGGTAGCCAAAACCTCCTTAAGTAATAAGCTGAGGTGTTCCAGCTTAAATCTGAAGGACACAACTTCAGCATCAGCAGAAGGAATTATACTGCCTGAGTCAAAAAATTTCACCCTCAGATGTACCCGAAGAATCCTCATCATTTTCTGAGAGGAAAAACTATGATTAGCCACCTCAGGATCCAAAACCTTACTGTTTCTTTAAATTTCCTTTTGCGTTTTCCCTGCAGCATGGGAAAAGCTGACAGCCCCTCAGATACCGCAGAAGATACCTGGGCAGCAATATCTTGAAAAGTGACTCTAGACGGAGCATGAGATGAATAGTATTTGTGGCTCTTCCATCCGGCCTGCGGCACATCTGAAACAGGAGGCTCATGAACAGTATCCACCTTAGCTAATGATGGTTTAGGGTCAAAAAACATAATTTATGTAAGAACTTACCTGATAAATTCATTTCTTTCATATTAGCAAGAGTCCATGAGCTAGTGACGTATGGGATATACATTCCTACCAGGAGGGGCAAAGTTTCCCAAACCTTAAAATGCCTATAAATACACCCCTCACCACACCCACAATTCAGTTTAACGAATAGCCAAGAAGTGGGGTGATAAGAAAAAAGTGCGAAAGCATATAAAATAAGGAATTGGAATAATTGTGCTTTATACAAAAAAATCATAACCACCACAAAAAAAGGGCGGGCCTCATGGACTCTTGCTAATATGAAAGAAATGAATTTATCAGGTAAGTTCTTACATAAATTATGTTTTCTTTCATGTAATTAGCAAGAGTCCATGAGCTAGTGACGTATGGGATAATGACTACCCAAGATGTGGATCTTTCCACACAAGAGTCACTAGAGAGGGAGGGATAAAATAAAGACAGCCAATTCCTGCTGAAAATAATCCACACCCAAAATAAAGTTTAATGAAAAACATAAACAGAAGATTCAAAACTGAATCCGCTGCCTGAAGTACTTTTCTACCAAAAACTGCTTCAGAAGAAGAAAATACATCAAAATGGTAGAATTTGGTAAAAGTATGCAAAGAGGACCAAGTTGCCGCTTTGCAAATCTGATCAACCGAAGCTTCATTCCTAAACGCCCAGGAAGTAGAAACTGACCTAGTAGAATGAGCTGTAATCCTCTGAGGCGGACTTTTACCCGACTAAACATAGGCAAGATGAATTAAAGATTTCAACCAAGATGCCAAAGAAATGGCAGAAGTTTTCTGGCCTTTCTAGAACCGGAAAAGATAACAAATAAACTAGAAGTCTTTCGGAAAGACTTAGTAGCTTCAACATAATATTTCAAAGCTCTAACAACATCCAAAGAATGCAACGATTTCTCCTTAGAATTCTTAGGATTAGGACATAATGAAGGAACCACAATGTCTCTACTAATGTTGTTGGAATTCACAACTTAGGTAAAAATTCAAAAGAAGTTCGCAACACCGCCTTATCCTGATGAAAAATCAGAAAAGGAGACTCACAAGAAAGAGCAGATAATTCAGAAACTCTTCTGGCAGAAGAGATGGCCAAAAGGAACAAAACTTTCCAAGAAAGTAATTTAATGTCCAATGAATGCATAGGTTCAAATGGAGGAGCTTGAAGAGCCCCCAGAACCAAATTCAAACTCCAAGGAGGAGAAATTGACTTAATGACAGGCTTTATACGAACCAAAGCTTGTAGAAAACAATGAATATCAGGAAGAATAGCAATCTTTCTGTGAAAAAGAACAGAAAGAGCAGAGATTTGTCCTTTCAAGGAACTTGTGGACAAACCCTTATCTAAACCATCCTGAAGAAACTGTAATATTCTCGGTATTCTAAAAGAATGCCAAGAAAAATGATGAGAAAGACACCAAGAAATATAAGTCTTCCAGACTCTATAATATATCTCTCTGGATACAGATTTACGAGCCTGTAACATAGTATTAATCACAGAGTCAGAGAAACCTCTTTGACCAAGAATCAAGCGTTCAATCTCCATACCTTTAAATTTAAGGATTTCAGATCCTGATGGAAAAAAGGACCTTGAGACAGAAGGTCTGGTCTTAACGGAAGAGTCCACGGTTGGCAAGAGGCCATCCGGACAAGATCCGCATACCAAAACCTGTGAGGCCATGCCGGAGCTACCAGCAGAACAAACGAGCATTCCTTCAGAATCTTGGAGATTACTCTTGGAAGAAGAACTAGAGGCGGAAAGATATAGGCAGGATGATACTTCCAAGGAAGTGATAATGCATCCACTGCCTCCGCCTGAGGATCCCGGGATCTGGACAGATACCTGGGAAGTTTCTTGTTTAGATGAGAAGCCATCAGATCTATTTCTGGATGTTCCCACATTTGAACAATCTGAAGAAATACCTCTGGGTGAAGAGACCATTCGCCCGGATGCAATGTTTGGCGACTGAGATAATCCGCTTTCCAATTGTCCATACCTGGGATATGAACCACAGAGATTAGACAGGAGCTGGATTCCGCCCAAACCAAAATTCGAGATACTTCTTTCATAGCCAGAGGACTGTGAGTCCCTCCTTGATGATTGATGTATGCCACAGACATTGTCTATCTGAAAACAAATGAACAACTCTCTCTTCAGAAGAGGCCAAGACTGAAGAGCTCTGAAAATTGCACGGAGTTCCAAAATATTGATCGGAAATCTCACCTCCTGAGATTCCCAAACCCCTTGTGCCGTCAGATACCCCCACACAGCTCCCCAACCTGTAAGACTTGCATCTGTTGAGATTATAGTCCAGGTCGGAAGAACAAAGAAGCCCCCTGAACTAAACGATGGTGATCTGTCCACCATGTCAGAGAGTGTCGTAAAATCGGTTTAAAGATATTAATTGAGATATCTTTGAGTAATCCCTGCACCATTGGTTCAGCATACAGAGCTGAAGAGGTCGCATGTGAAAACGAGCAAAGGAGATCGCATCTGATGCGGCAGTCCTAAGACCCAACATTTCCATGCATAAGGCTACCAAAGGGAATGATTGTGACTGAAGGTTTTGACAAGCTGATATCAATGTTAAACTTCTCTTGTCTGACAAGGACAGAGTCATAGACACTGAATCTATCTAGAAACCTAAAAAGGTTACCCTTGTCTGAGGAATCAATGAACTGATTGGTAAATTGATCCTCCAACCATGAACTTGAAGAAACAACACAAGTCGATTCGTATGAGATTCTTCGAAAATGAGAAGACTGAACAAGTACCAAGATATCGTCCAAATAAGGAAATACCAAAACCCTGTTCTCTGATTACAGAAAGAAGGGCACCGAGAACCTTTGAAAAAAATTCTTGGAACTGAGGCTAGGCCAAACGGTAGAGCCACAAAACTGGTAATGCTTGTCTAAAAAGAGAATCTCAGACACTAAAAGTGATCTGGATGAATCGGAATATGCAGATACACATCCTGTAAATCTATTGTAGACATATAATGCCCTTGCTAAACAAAAGGCAGGATAGTCCTACAGTAACCATCTTGAATGTTGGTATCCTAACATAACGATTCAATAATGATAGATCCGGAACTGGTCTGAAGGAATTGACCTTCTTTGGTACAATGAAGAGATAAAATAAAACCCCAGCCCCTGTTCCAGAACTGGAACTGGCATAAATACTCCAGCCAACTCTAGATCTGAAACACATTTCAGAAATGCTGAGCCTTTGCTGTGTTAACTGGGACACGGGAAAGAAAAAAAAAATCTCTTAGCAGGAGGCCTTAACTTGAAGCCAATTCTGTACCTTTCTGAAACAATGTTCTGAAACCAGAGATTGAGAACGGAATTGATCCAAATTTCTTTGAAGAAAACGTAATCTGCCCCATACCAGCTGAGCTGGAATAAGGGCCGCACCTTCATAGGTACTTAGGAGCTGGCTATAGGTTTCTATAAGGCTTGGATATATTCCAAACTGGAAATAGTTTCCAAACTGATACTGCTCCTGAGGATGAAGGATCAGGCTTTTGTTCCTTGTTGTGAGGAAAGGAACGAAAATGATTATTTACCCTGGAAAGAAAGGGAAAGCAAAGTTGACTTAGAAGACATATCAGCATTCCAAGTTTAATCCATAAAGCTTTTCTAGCTAAAATAGCTAGAGACATATACCTGACATCAACTCTAATGATATCAAAAGATGGTATCACCAATAAAATTATTAGCATGTTATAGAATAATAATAATGCTATAAAATTATGATCTGTTACTTGTTGCGCTAAAGCTTCTAACCAAAAAGTTGAAGCTGCAGCAACATCCGCTAAAAATATAGCAGGTCTAAGAAGATTACCTGAACATAAGTAAGCTTTTCTTAGAAAGGATTCAATTTTCCTATCTAAAGGATCCTGAAATGAAGTACTATCTGCCGTAGGAATAGTAGTACATTAGCAGGAGTAGAGACAGCCCCATAACCTTAGGGATTTTTGTCCCAAAAAACTCTAATCTGTCAGATGGCACAGGATATAATTGCTTAAACGTCTAGAAGGAGTAAATAAATTACCCAAATTATTCCATTCCCTGGAAATTACTTCAGAAATAGCATCAGGGAGATAAAACACTTCTGGAATAACTACAGGAGATTTAAAAACCTTATTTAAACGTTTACATTTAGTATCAAGAGGACCAGAATCCTCTATTTCTAATGCAAATAATACTTCTTTAAGTAAAGAACGAATAAATTCCATCTTGAACAAATACAAAGATTTATCAGCATCAACCTCTGAGACAGAAACCTCTGAACCAGAAGAACCATTATCAGTATCAGAATGATGATGTTCATTTAAAAATTCATCTGAAAAAAGAGAAGTTTTAAAAGACTTTTATGTATACTAGAAGGAGAAATAACAGACATAGCCTTCTTAATGGATTTAAAAAATAAAATCTCTTATGTTATCAGGAACACTCTGAAAATTAGATGTTGACGGAACAGCAACAGGTAATGTAACAGTACTAAAGGAAATTTTATCTGCATTAATAAGTTTGACATGACATGCAATACAAACAACAGCTGGAGAAACAGATACCAAAAGTTTATAGCAGATACACTTAGCTTGGTAGCTCCAGCACTGGGTAATGATTTTCCTGAAGTATCTTCTGACTCAGTTGCAACGTGGAACATCTTGCAATATGTAAAAGAAAAAAAAAAAACAACATATAAAGCAAAATTGATCAAATTCCTTAAATGACAGTTTCAGGAATGGGAAAAAAATGCCAGTGAACAAGCTTCTAGCAACCAGAAGCAATAAATAATGAGACTTAAATAATGTGGAGACAAAAATGACGCCCATATTTTTTAGCGCCAAAAAAGACGCCCACATTATTTGGCGCCTAAATGCTTTTGGCGCCAAAAATGACGCCACATCCGGAACGCCGACATTTTTGACGCAAAAAAACGTCAAAAAATTACGCAACTTCCGGCGACACGTATGACGCCAGAAACAGAAAAAAAAATTTGCGCCAAAAAAGTCAGCGCCAAGAATGACGCAATAAAATGAAGCATTTTCTGCCCCCGCGAGCCTAACAGCCCACAGGGAAAAAGTCAAATTTTTTAAGGTAAGAAAAAATGATTGAAACAAATGCATTTATCCCAAATATGAAACTGACTGTCTGAAAAATAAGGAATGTTGAACATTCTGAGTCAAGGCAAATAAATGTTTGAATACATATATTTAGAACTTTTATAAACAAAGTGCCCAACCATAGCTTAGAGTGTCACAGAAAATAAGATTTACTTACCCCAGGACACTCATCTACATGTTTGTAGAAAGCCAAACCAGTACTGAAACGAGAATCAGCAGAGGTAATGGTATATATAAGAGTATATCGTCGATCTGAAAAGGGAGGTAAGAGATGAATCTCTACGACCGATAACAGAGAACCTATGAAATAGACCCCGTAGAAGGAGATCACTGCATTCAAATAGGCAATACTCTCCTCACATCCCTCTGACATTCACTGCACGCTGAGAGGAAAACCGGGCTCCAACTTGCTGCGGAGCGCATATCAACGTAGAATCTAGCACAAACTTACTTCACCACCTCCATCGGAGGCAAAGTTTGTAAAACTGAATTGTGGGTGTGGTGAGGGGTGTATTTATAGGAATTTTAAGGTTTGGGAAACTTTGCCCCTCCTGGTAGGAATGTATATCCCATACGTCACTAGCTCATGGACTCTTGCTAATTACATGAAAGAAAGTCTATTTCTATAAGCTAAAGTTCTTTCAATACATGAAGAACAAAAAAGGTATTGGTGATTCCACCTGGGCATCAACACATAGGCTACAGGTAACATCCTGCACAGCCTCCTGATACATAATACAAAAAAAACTCTTTTAACAAAGGATATAACAGAAAACAAAACTGTATTAAAATTAAATGTTCCCTTTAAATGACCAAATCAAGAAATCATACCCCAGGCAACACTCTACAATTCAGCAGAATAACTGAGGTGCCCTACCTGTCCTGAAACCCGCAACAAACTGAGGGAAAAATTATCCCGTTTATAATCCAGATTCCAGAGAAGCTAAAACGGCAAGAAGCAATTAAAGCAGCAGAGACATCTTAAAAATGCGTACCTCACTCCACAGGAAGTGAAAAAAAGTGCCAAAAGTACTCTGTCATCAAAAAACTGAACCTCCCTAAAAATGGACAGTTCTTCAGCTGCTACAGAGATTGAAATGGACACAGCTAAACCCCAAATACTTGCTTGCAGGGAAAAATATCCAAAAAAGTAAATTAATTTCTTCCGACACCAAACTTCACCTCCTCCATTGACAGAGGCAAAGAGAATGACTGGGGATTATGGGTAGAGGATTAATACTCAACAGCTTTGCTGTGGTGCTCTTTGCCTCCTCCTGCTGGCCAGGAGCGATATTCCTCACAAGGGGCTACAGTACATGTAATACACTGTAATTTTGAATTTGAATAGTAAATCACAATAGTTGGGCAAGGTGTATTAGTTGAAAAATTCCTAAAAAATTCCTCAATGCCTTAAATTAATATATATACATCTACTGTGTGCTTATATCATCTTAACAAAAAAAGATAATAAAATATGTTTATGACAATTTATTAAATACTGTAAGAATAATTAATCTTTTACTTAAAAGATATATATTATAAACAAAGTAATAAATAAGGTTGACAATGTATAATAAAAACAGAGATATATAGTAAAACCAGAAATAGGCTTTAGGAAGCGTTGGTCATAAAACAAAACTATGTATATTGACAAGTCTGTAATAGTATATACAAACAAGTTGAGTTGAAAATGAAATGGAATATGACTGCTAATAAGGTGTATTACATTCCTTAAACAAGAACTAAGTAAGAGAAGTAAAAAAATTAAAAAATGTAAATGTTTTCACAATCAAGCCAGTGGTTAGTGTATCAGGAGGTGGTTTCTACCTTCAGACAGAATGTTGCAACAAATGCAAAATGAAGAAGGAAAAACAGTAACGTTCTGGTAAGTGCAAAAAAGAAACCATAAAGAAAATGTGTAGTTCCGGACTGCTTTATCTGCACTTTTTTGTGCGCTTCCATTTGTGAGTAGGATTCTTGTGATCATACTGTGTTGTTGTCATTCTTATTGATCTGCACCATGTGGCGCCCTCTATCTAATTCCTTCTAGATAAACCATAAAGAAAATGTCTGTAGATAATATATCTACATAATACTTGTGTACAGAGAGGTGGTGTAAATCAGGTGAGTAGAAAAGGAAATTTATGCTTACCTGATAAATGTATTTCTTTTACGATATGACGAGTCCACGGATTTTATCCTTGTGGGATATCGCCTCCTGGTCAGCAGGAGGAGGCAAAGAGCACCACAGCAGAGCTGTATATATAGCTCCTCCCTTCCCTCCCACTCCAGTCATTCGACCGAAGTTAGGAAGAGAAAGGAAAAGCCAAGGTGCAGATGTGACTGAAGATTAACAAAAATAAAGACCTGTCTAAGAAAATAACAGGGTGGGCCGTGGACTCGTCATATCGTAAAAGAAATAAATTTATCAGGTAACCATACATTTCCTTTTCTTTTACAAGATATGACGAGTTCACGGATTTCATCCTTACTTGTGGGATACAATACCAAAGCTATAGGACACGGATGAAAGGGAGGGACAAGACAGGAACCTAAATGGAAGGCACCACTGCTTGAAGAACCTTTCTCCCAAAAACAGCCTCAGACGAGGCAAAAGTATCAAATTTGGAAAAAGTGTGAAGAGACGACCAAGTTGCAGCCTTGCAAATCTGTTCAACAGAAGCATCATTTTTAAATGCCCATGAGGAAACCACAGCCCTAGTGGAAAGAGCCGTAATTCTTTCAGGGGGCTGCCGTCCAGCAGTCTCATATGCCAAACGGATTATACTCTTCAGCCAGAGAGAAAGCGAGGTAGCCGTAGCCTTCTGACCCCTACGTTTCCCAGCAAAAACAACAAATAATGAAGATGTTTGACGAAAATCCTTAGTCGCCTGCAAGTAGAACTTCAAGGCACGGACTGCGTCCAAATTATGTAACAGACGCTCCTTCTTAAAAGAAGGATTAGGACACAAGGAAGGAACAACAATTTCCTGATTAATATTTTTGTTAGAAACAACCTTAGGAAGAAAATCCGGTTTGTTACGTAACACTACCTTATCAGAAAGAAAAATAAGATAAGGAGAATCACATTGGAAAGCTGAAAGCTCAGAAACTCTGCTAGCAGAGAAAATAAAACCTTCCAAGATAACAATTTAATATATCAATGGAATGCATAGGTTCAAACGGAACTCCTTGAAGAACCTTAAGAACTAAATTCAAACTCCATGGAGGAGCAATAGGACTAAACACAGGCCTGATTCTAGCCAGAGCCTGACAAAAAGGTTGAACATCCGGAATATCTGCCAGATGTTTGTGTAGCAAAATAGATAAAGCAGAACTCAGTCCCCATAAGGAACTTGCTGATAACCCTTTCTCCAAACCTCCTAGGAGAAAAGATAAAATCCTAGGAATCCTAATCTTACTCCATGAGTAACCCTTGGATTTGCACCAATAAAGATATTTACGCCAAAGCTCATGGTAAATCTTTCTAGAAACAGGCTTACGTGCCTGGATCAAGATATCAATGACCGAATCAGAGAACCCTCGCTTAGATAAAATCAAGCGCTCAATCTCCCAGCAGTCAGCTGCAGAGAAACTACATGCAGATGATGGAAGGGTCCCTCAATGAGAAGCTCCTGCCTCAATGGAAGCTTCCACGGTGGCAGAGAGGACATGTGCCCCAGATCGGCATACCAAGTCCTGCAAGGTCACGCAGGAGCAATGAGAATCACCGAAGCCGTCTCCTGTTTATCTGAGCAATAACCCGGGGAAGGAAAGCAAACGGTGGAAACACATAAGCTAGGTTGAACGACCAAGGCACTGCCAAGGTAACTATCAGTTCGGCCTGAGGATCCCTGGATCTGGATCCGTAACACGGGAGCTTGGCATTCTGATGAGAAGCAATAAGATCCAGCTCCGGTCTACTCCATCTTAGAATCAGGGTGGCAAAGACCTCCAGACGGAGTTCCCATTCCCCCGGATGAAACGTCTGTATGCTCAAAAAATCTGCCTCCCAGTTGTCCACTCCTGGGATGTAGATTGCTGACAGATAACAAGAGTGAGCCTCTGCCCACCGAATTATCTTGGATACTTCTGTCATCGCTAAGGAACTCCTTGTTCCTCCCCGATGACTGATGTAAGCCACAGTCGTGATGTTTTCCAACTGAATCGGATGAATTTGGCCAAAGCCAACTGAGGCCAAGCCTGAAGCGCATTGAATAGTTCTCAACTCTCAGAATATTGATTGGAAGTAGAGACTCCGACAGAGTCCACACACCCTGAGCCTTCAGGGAATTCCAGACTGTGCCCCATCCTAGTAGACTGGCGTCCGTTGTCACTATCACCCATGAGGGTCTGCGGAAGCACGTCCCTTGGGACAGATGATCCGACGACAACCACCAAAGAAGAAAAACCCTTGTCTCTTGACCCAGAGCTATTTGAGGAGACAAATTTGCATAATCTCCATTCCACTGTCTGAGCATGCTCAGTTATAAAGGACTGAGATGAAAACGAGCAAACGGAATGATGTCCATTGCCGCCACCATCAATCCAATTACCTCCATACACTGAGCCACTGATGGCCGAGGATTGGACTGAAGGGATCGGCATGTATTCAGAATCTTTAACTTTCTGACTTCCGTCAAAAAGATATTCATGGATATAGAGTCTATTAGAGATCCCAGGAAAGGAAACATTGTCCGTGGAATTAGTGAACTCTTTTCTAGATTCACTTTCCACCCGTGAGTCCTTAGAAAGGATAGAACAATGTTGGAATGAAACTATGTCCGCTGAGGCGACACCTGGATCAGAATATTGTCCAGATAAGGCGCCACTGCAATGCCCCGCGGTCTGAGAACCGCCAGCAGAGACCCTAGAACCTTCGTGAAGATCCAGGGTGCCGCGGCCAACCTGAAAGGAAGGGCCACGAAACTGAAAGTGTTTGTCCAGAAGGCAAACCTCAGGAACTGGTGATGATCTCTGTGGAAAGGAATATGAAGATATGCATCCTTTAAGTCCACGGTAGTCATATATTGACCCTCCTGGATCAATGGAAGAATTGTCCTGATAGTCTCCATTTTGAAGGATGGAACTCTGAGAAACTTGTTTTGAGTAAACCCCAGCCCCTGTTCCTGAATTGGAACGGGGCAAATTACTCCCATGGAGGAGAGGTCTCCTACACAGCGTAAGAATGCCTCTCTTATCTGGTCTACAGACAAGCGTGAAAGAAGAAACCTTCCTCTGGGGAAGGAATTTTTGAATTTCAACTGATACCCTTAAGACACGATTTCCAGTGCCCCTGGATCCTGAAAATCTCTTATCCAAACCTGGACAAAAAGAGAAAGTTTGCCCCCTACTAGATCCTGTCCCGGATCGGGGGCCGCCCCTTCATGCTGTCTTGGTAGCAGCAGCAGGCTTCTTGGGTTGTGTACCCTTGATCCAAGATTGGTTGTCCAAATGGACCTGTTTTGTGGATAATCCCCTTCCTGTTTAGTGGAAGAGGAAGAGGGAATTCCTTGAAATTTTGAAAGGAACGAAAATCACTCTGTTTGGACTCCTTATCCTGAGGGAGGAGATGACCCTTACCTTCAGAAATAATTTCCTCCAAGTCAGACTCGAACAGGGTCATCCCCTGGTAAGGAATAATTAAAAGCTTTAATCCGATCCTGTATCTCTTCCAATGGGGTCTCTATCTTAAGAGACTCCTCTACAGCCGCAAACCAGAAAGCAGCCGCACTAGTCACAGTAACAATGCAGGCCACCGATTGTAAAAGAAATCCCTGGTGGATGTAAACTTTCTTTACAAGACCCTCTAGCTTCCAGGCCTTTAAAAGCACAACTATCCTCGATAGGAATAGAAGATCGCTTGGCCAGGGTAAAAATAGCCCCCTCTGACAACGTCAGCTATCAGGAACATCCCCAAGAATTTGGAAAATCCCAAAGCATATCCCTCATTCATAATATGGAGGAAGTATTGGAAATAGAACTACTGAAAAAACTTCCTCTAGGAATGTTTCCCGCCAAGTGGAAATACCATAACTCCGCACGGAGTGTAAAAGGAAGCGCAGGGCACCGCGTGGGGGCCTTAAAGTTCCAAGGAACACTTTTAGGAGGAAAGAATGGCATAACTTGACCATTATCAACCTGTTCCTAATAGCCAACTCCTTAGAGAGAGTAGGTACAAAAAACATAATTTATGTAAGAATTTACCTGATAAATTCATTTCTTTCATATTGGCAAGAGTCCATGAGCTAGTGATGTATGGGATATACATTCCTACCAGGAGGGGCAAAGTTTCCCAAACCTCAAAATGCCTATAAACACACCCCCACCACACCCACAATTCAGTTTAACGAATAGCCAAGAAGTGGGGTGATAAGAAAGGAGCAAAAGCATCAACAAGGTATTGGAATAAGTGTGCTTTATACAAAAAAATAATAACCACCATAAAAAGGGTAGGCCTCAGGGACTCTTGCGAATATGAAAGAAATTAATTTATCGGGTAAATTCTTACATAAATTATGTTTTCTTTCATGTAATTGGCAAGAGTCCATGAGCTAGTGACGTATGGGATAGCAAATACCCAAGATGTGGAACTCCACGCAAGAGTCACTAGAGAGGGAGGGATAAAAATAAAGCCAATTACGCTGAAAAAAGAATCCACAACCCAAATCAAAAGTTTTAATCTTTATAATGAAAAAAACTGAAATTATAAGCAGAAGAATCAAACTGAAACAGCTGCCTGAAGTACTTTTCTACCAAAAACTGCTTCTGAAGAAGAGAAAACATCAAAATGGTAGAATTTAGTAAAAGTATGCAAAGAAGACCAAGTTGCTGCTTTGCAAATCTGATCAACAGAAGTTTCATTCTTAAAAACCCAGGAAGTAGAAACTGACCTAGTAGAATGAGCCGTAATCCTCTGAGGCGGGGATTTACCCGACTCCAAATAAGCATGATGAATCAAAAGCTTTAACCAAAATGCCAAAGAAATGGCAGAAGCCTTCTGACCTTTCCTAGAACCAGAAAAGATAACAAATAGACTAGAAGTCTTCCTGAAATCTTTAGTAGCTTCAACATAATATTTCAAAGCTCTTACCACATCCAAAGAATGTAAAGATTTCTCCAAAGAATTCTTAGGATTAGGATACAAGGAAGGGGCAACAATTTCTCTACTAATGTTGTTGGAATTCACAACTTTAGGTAAAAATTTAAATGAAGTCTGCAAAACTGCCTTATCCTGATGAAAAATCAGAAAAGAAAGAGCAGATAATTCAGAAACTCTTCTAGCAGAAGAGATGGCCAAAAGGAAGAATACTTTCCAAGAGAGTAATTTAATGTCCAGAGAATGCATAGGCTCAAACAGAGGAGCCTGTAAAGCCCTTAAAACCAAATTAAGACTACCAGGAGGAGAGATTGACTTAATGACAGGCTTGATACGAACCAAAGCCTGTACAAAACCATGAATATCAGGAAGATTAGCAATTTTTCTGTGGAACAGAACAGAAAGAGCAGAGATTTGTCCTTTCAAGGAACTTGCAGACAAACCCTTATCCAAACCATCCTGAAGAAACTGTAAAATTCTAGGAATTCTAAAAGAATGCCAAGAGAATTTATGAGAAGAACACCATGAAATGTAAGTCTTCCAAACTCGGTAATAAATCTTTCTAGACACAGATTTGCGAGCCTGCAACATAGTATTAATCACTGAGTCAGAGAAACCGCTATGACTAAGCACTAAGTGTTCAATCTCCATACCTTCAAATTTAATGATTTGAGATCCTGATGGAAAAATGGGCCTTGAGATAGAAGGTCTGGCCTTAACGGAAGTGGCCAAGGTTGGCAACTGGACATCCGAACAAGATCCGCATACCAAAACTGTACAAATGAACGCTCCATTATGATTTTGGAAATCACTCTTGGAAGAAGAACTAGAGGCGGAAAGATATAAGCAGGTTGATAACTCCAAGGAAGTGACAACACATCCACTGCTTCCGCCTGAGGATCCCTGGACAGATACCTGTAAAGTTTAATGTTTAGATGAGAAGCCATCAGATCTATTTTTGGAAGACCCCACAACTGAACAATCTGAAAAAACACATCTGAGTGAAGAGACCACTCTCTCGGATGTAAAGTCTGGCAACTGAGATAATCCGCTTCCCAATTGTCTATACCTGGGATATGGACTGCAGAGATTAGACAGGAGCTGGATTCCGCCCATGCAAGTATCTGAGATACTTCTTTCATAGCTTGAGGACTGTGAGTCTCACCTTGATGATTGACATACGCCACAGTTGTGACATTGTCTGTCTGAAAACAAATAAACGGTTCTCTCTTCAGAAGAGGCCAAAACTGAAGAGCTCTGAGAATCGCACGGAGTTCCAAAATATTGATTGGTAATCTCACCTCTTGAGATTTCCAAACCCCCTGTGCTGTCAGAGATCCCCAGACAGCTCCCCAACCTGAAAGACTTGCATCTGTTGTAATCACAGTCCAGGTTGGACGAACAAAAGAGGCCCCTTGAACTAAACGATGGTGATCTAACCACCAAGTCAGAGATAGTCGAACATTGGGATTTAAGGATATTAATTGTGATATATTTGTATAATCCCTGCACCATTGGCTCAGCATACAAAGCTGAAGAGGTCTTATGTGAAAACGAGCAAAGGGGATCATGTCCGATGCTGCAGTCATGAGACCTAAAACCTCCATGCACATAGCTACTGAAGGGAATGATTGAAATTGAAGGTTCCGACAAGCTGAAACCAATTTCAGACGTCTTTTGTCTGTTAGAGACAAAGTCATGGATACTGAATCTATTTGGAATCCTAAAAAGGTTACCCTTACCTGAGGAATCAAGGAACTTTTTGGTAAATTGATCCTCCAACCATGTCTTTGAAGAAACAACACTAGTTGATTTGTGTGAGATTCTGCAGAATGTAAAGACTGAGCAAGTACCAAGATATCGTCCAAATAAGGAAACACTGCAATACCCCACTCTCTGATTACAGAGAGTAGGGCACCGAGAACCTTTGAAAAGATCCTTGGAGCTGTTGCTAGGCCAAAAGGAAGAGCAACAAATTGGTAATGCTTGTCTAGAAAAGAGAATCTCAGAAACTGATAGTGATCTGAATGAATCGGAATATGAAGATATGCATAAATAAGTATTGTGGACATATAATGCCCTTGCTGAACAAAAGGCAGAATAGTCCTTATAGTCACCATCTTGAATGTTGGTATTCTTACATAACGATTCAAAATTTTTAGATCCAGAACTGGTCTAAAAGAATTCTCCTTCTTTGGAACAATGAACAGATTTGAATAAAACCCCACACCCACGTTCCTGAAAAGGAACTGGCACAATTACCCCAGATAACTCCAGGTCTGAAACACACTTCAGGAAAGCCTGAGCCTTTACTGGGTTCACTGGAATGCATGAGAGAAAGAATTTTCTCACAGGCAGTCTTACTTTGATACCTATTCTGTACCCTTGAGAAACAATGTTCTGAATCCAATGATTTTGGATTGAATTAATCCAAACATCCTTGTAAAATCTTAATCTGCCCCCTACCAGCTGCGCTTCATGCGGACTTGGGGGCTGAGTTTGATTTTTTAAATGGCTTGGATTTATTCCAGACTGGAGAAGGCTTCCAATTGGAAACCGTTCCTTTAGGGGAAGGGTCAGGTTTCTGTTCATTATTCTGACGAAAGGAACGAAAACGGTTAGCAGCCCTAAATTTACCCTTAGATTTTTTATCCTTAAGCAAAAAAGCTCCCTTCCCGCTAGTGACAGTTGAAATAATAGAATCCAAGTGAGAACCAAATAATTTATTACCTTGGAAAGAAAGAGATAGCAACGTTGATTTAGAAGTCATATCAGCATTCCAAGATTTAAGCCATAAAGCTCTTCTAGCTAAAATAGCTAAAGACATATACCTGACATCAATTCTAATGATACAAAAAATGGCATCACAAAATTATTAGCATGTTGAATTAGCTTAACAATGCTATACACATTATGATCTGGTACTTGTTGCGCTAAAGTTTCCAACCAAAAAGTTGAAGCCGCAGCAACATCAGCCAAAGAAATAGCAGGCCTAAGAAGATGACCTGAACATAAATAAGCCTTCCTTAGATAATATTCAAGCTTCCTATCTAAAGGATCTTTAAAAGAAGTACTATCTGCCGTAGGAATAGTAGTACGCTTTCCAAGAGTAGAGATAGCCCCATCAACTTTGGGGATCTTTTCCCAAAACTCCAATCTATCAGTCGGCAAAGGATACAGTTTCTTAAACCTTGAAGAAGGAGTGAATGAAGTACCCAGACTATTCCATTCCCTAGAAATTACATCTGAAATAGCATCAGGAACTGGAAAAATCTCTGGAATAACTACATGAGGTTTAAAAACCGAATTTAAACGTTTACTGGTTTTAATATCAAGAGGACTAGTCTCCTCCATATCTAATGCAATCAACACCTCTTTTAATAAGGAACGAATATACTCCATTTTAAATAAGTATGAAGATTTGTCAGTGTCAATATCTGAGGCAGAATCTTCTGAACCAGATAGATCCTCATCAGAGATAGATAAATCAGAATGCTGTCGGTCATTTAAAAATTCATCGAATTTATGAGAAGTTTTAAAAGACCTTTTATGTTTATTAGAAGGTGGTATAACAATCAGAGCCTTCTGAATAGAATTAGAAACAAATTCTCTCACATTAACAGGAATATCCTGAATATTAGAACAACAACAGGTAATGGATTACTACTAATGGAAATATTGTCTGCGTTTGAAAGTTTATCATGACAACCAACACAAAGTACAGCCGGAGGAACAGTTACCACAAGTTTACAACAAATGCACTTAGCTTTGGTAGAACCGACAACAGCCAGCAGTATTCCAGAAGTAGATTCTGAGACAGGGTCAGATTGAGACATCTTGCAATATGTAATAGAAAAAACAACATATAAAGCAAAATTATCAATTTCCTTATATGACAGTTTCAGGAATGGGAAAAAATGCAAACAAAATAAGCGTCTGGAAACCGGAAGCAAAATGAAATAAAGAAAAAAATCTGGCGCCAAGTATTACGCCCACAATTGACAAAATATTTTTTGGCGCCAAGAACGTCTGCAACAAACACGAGCATCAAAGATGACGCAACTACGTGAAAACTCTCGGCGTCAATGAAGACGCCGGAAATGACTACATTACGTCAACAAATGTAATTCTCGCGCCAAAAAGTCTTGCATCAAAAATGACGCAATAAATTATAGCTTTTTGCGCTCCCGCAAGCCCGCAATTTAGAAAAGAAAGTCAATTTGAAAAATTTTCAGGTAAGAAAAAATTGTTGTCTTTTATTTTTATATGCATTTCCCAAAATGAAACTGACAGTCTGTAAGAAGGAAATATACTGATTAACCTGAATCATGGCAAATATAAGTATAAAACATTTTTTTTAGAACTTTACATATAAAGTGCCAAACCATAGCTGAGAGTGTCATAAATAAAAGAAAACATACTTACCAAAAGACACTCATCTACATAAAGTAGATAGCCAAACCAGTACTGAAACGAGAATCAGTAGAGGTAATGGTATATAAGAGTATATCGTCGATCTGAAAAGGGAGGTAGGAGATGAATCTCTACGACCGATAACAGAGAACCTATTAAATAGATCCCCGTTAGGAAGACCATTGTATTCAATAGGTAATACTCCCTTCACATCCCTCTGTCATTCACTGCACTCTGAGAGGAACCGGGCTTCAGCATCCTGAGAAGCGCATATCAACGTAGAAATCTAGCACAAACTTACTTCACCACCTCAATAGGAGGCAAGGTTTGTAAAACTGAATTGTGGGTGTGGTGGGGGGTGTATTTATAGGCATTTTGAGGTTTGGGAAACTTTGCCCCTCCTGGTAGGAATGTATATCCCATACGTCACTAGCTCATGGACTCTTGCCAATTACATGAAAGATATGTTTGTTTGTTTTTAATAAAAGGTACACACAAAAAATGAAAACTGTCTCATTATGTACGCTTTTGTTCCATCCTAAATCACAAGGGATGAATGATCAAAGAAAACAACTGAAATTCCTTGATAAAATGTGCACATAAAAAGACCGTACTGTCTCTTTAAATCTTGAAAGAAACTGTCTTTTTTGAGGAGTTGTTCAATCCTTTAGACAAATAAACAGTTGAATTTATGCAATAACAATAACATATAAAAAACGGTACTGTCTCTTTAAATAACAGTAACTCTTTCTTCAACCTGCATGGTTGGAATGATTAACAAGAAATATGCAGCCCTTTTTTACTCAGAGATCATGTTAAAGTAACCAAATGCAAATATCTTAAAGGGACAGTCTAGGCCAAAATAAACTTTCATGATTCAGAGCATGTAATTTTAAACAATTTTCCAATTTACTTTTATCACCAATTTTGCTTTGTTCTCTTGGTATTCTTAGTTGAAAGCTTAACCTAGGAGGTTCATATGCTAATTTCTTAGACCTTGAAGCCCACCACTTTCAGATTGCATTTTGACAGTTTTTCACCACTAGAGGGTGTTAGTTCACATATTTCATATAGATAACACTGTGCTCGTGCACGTGAAGTAATCTGGGAGCAGGCACTGATTGGCTAGACTGCAAGTCTGTCAAAAGAACTGAAAAAGGGGCAGTTTGCAGAGGCTTAGATACAAGATAATCACAGAGGTTAAAAGTATATTATTATAACTGTGTTGGTTATGCAAAACTGGGAAATGGGTAAAGGGATTATCTATCTTTTAAAACAATAAAAATTCTGGTGTAGACTGTCCCTTTAAGGTTTATGCATGTACATATAGGAATGTCTATTAACCTATTTCATCTGTGCAATACACACTGCAACGAGACATATAAATGCTGCACTCTCACAGTGTGTTAAACTCGCAAGGATAACCACACTGACTGTGTGCGAGGCTCTGTCCCAGGCATCCAAACAGGTGTCACAGAGCTCTGCCCCTAGTGGGCGTTAGGAAGCTCCAACTCCCGTTACTCCTAGAGACAGAGAAAGCGCCTGAACGTGGCGCGCTTAGCAACTCCACCCATCGTGGGCGTGAAGGATCCTCAATTCCCGGCATTTGACTAATATATGCTCTGGGGACATAGTAAGCGCCCGAAAGCGGCGAGAATTAACAACTCCGCCCATCGTTGGCTTGCACACTCAATCTCCCGGTCGCCATTAATTCCTTATAGATAGGCCACCGGGAGTTAGAGAAACTGAGAACGATACAGATTGGGGGCAATCAAGCTCAATCTAGTCTCAACATGCATGGTTTGAAAAACAGCCAAATTTATGAAACATAAACCAAAGTGACCCATACACCATGCCAGTACAATAAACGTTATACTTGACATTAACGGAACCAGCTCCTGGACGTTATCTAACTGACATTAACTTCTGTGTCAGCAAAAAATATGCCATATACCGCTCCTGTTGGGAGATGACATGTCCCAACACAGTAAGAGCCCTGTTCCTATGCGTACTCTATTACTTAGCCTCAGTATATGTGACTTGCCAGGAACGTTAACTCTGTGTCAACAAAACACAGTAAGAGCCCTGTTTGAACTTTAGTCCCCCGCTTAGTATGTGCTGTCCTTCCGTTTACATGTAGGAGTCCTGTCACATAATATAAGTGCTCCATTTTTCGGAGGTCCCCCGGAATAAAAAGTCAGCACTTACCTGGAAAGTTGTGCGACAGCATGACCGTCCAGCAGGTTTTCAGAGGCTCTCTCCCTCCCATAGCCCTGTGGACAAAGATCAGCCTGAGTTAAAAGTGCTTAGGCTATCAGTATTAGGGCAACAAACAATGTATAGGAGGCGCAGTGAGAATTATGTCCCACCAGTTCCTATTGCTTTGAAGCCACCAAATGCTTCTCTTTTTGTTACTGAAGAGAGTGATTTGGTCTAGGCTACACCCCAGCACAAGTAGCACACAGAGGCACCACTTTAAAAAATAATAAACTCTTGATCGCAGAATCTAAAACTAACACCTCACTTTACCTCTTCCTATCACTAACACAGGCAAAGAGAATGACTGGAGTGGGAGGGAAGGGAGGAGCTATATATATACAGCTCTGCTGTGGTGCTCTTTGTCTCCTCCTGCTGACCAGGAGGCGATATCCCACAAGTAAGGATAATATCCGTGGACTCGTCATATCTTGTAAAAGAAAACAATCTACTGGTGATATAGGTATAGCACGTGAACAATAGCAATATACGTTAAAATAAGAACATAATTTTAATGTTCAATAAAGATTATGCGCTAATGGGCAAAAGGAAAGTTGCTCTTAATGTGCCTTCGATTTAATAAAAATTAATTCACCATTGGCTATTATTATAGTGACAGCCTGAGTTTAATTATGGCTTGGAGAGGTTGAGCATATGTACAAGTTTAGAGATTGAAGTTACTTTTGTATTTGCAGAAAGTAGCTTCATAACGTTTTTTTTTTATATATACGGCCCAGATTAGGTATTGGTGAATGATGTAAACAAAAAATAATCATTAAAAAATGATGATATAATAGAAACGGAGAAAAAAAAAAAAAAGATTTTGTAGCATTGAAGTATGTGGTTATAATATAAATGTACATAAATTGCATTATAGCTTTTCAAAAATAAGGTACGAGTGTGAGAGAGTTACCATATGGAATATTAAATGGTTTCGATAGTGATATTCGGTCTTGTAGAAGTTGCAAAATCAACAAATGTTACGAGGAATGTATTAGCAGAATAGGTTTATTCTACTGTCGTAATATAGGTGCTATGCAGATAGTGTCTGTAAATTGATACTATCCATTCTTAAAGGGGCATGAAACCCATTTTTTCTCTCTCATGATTTAGAAAGATCATGCAATTTTAAACAACTTTCTAATTCACTTCAATTATCTATTTTGCTTCATTCTCTTAATATCCTTTGCTAAAAAGCATATCTAGATAGGCTCAGAAGCTGCTGGTTGGTAGCTGCACATAGATGCATTGTGTGATTGGTTCTCCCATGTGCATTGCTATTTCTTAAACAAAAGATATCTAAAACATGAAATAAATTAGATAATAGAAGTAAATTGGAATGATGTTTAAAATTGTTTTCTCTACTTGAATCATGAAAGAAAATGTTTGGGTTTAGTGTTCCTTTAAGTAGACCTTAGCTTCTAATGCCATAATATTCATTACGAAAAAATGTTTATACTATATACATAATAGAGTAGCACATGTGTATTTAAGTGGATTTATAGTGGATACTTTAAGTCCCAGATAGAGATGAATGTGGGGATATGTCTTTAATGGTATGTATGTATGTATATATTTATATATATATATATAACATAATTTATGTAAGAACTTACCTGATAAATTCATTTCTTTCATATTAGCAAGAGTCCATGAGCTAGTGACGTATGGGATATACATTCCTACCAGGAGGGGCAAAGTTTCCCAAACCTCAAAATGCCTATAAATACACCCCTCACCACACCCACAATTCAGTTTAACGAATAGCCAAGAAGTGGGGTGATAAAAAAGTGCGAAAGCATATAAAATAAGGAATTGGAATAATTGTGCTTTATACAAAAATCATAACCACCACAAAAAAAGGGCGGGCCTCATGGACTCTTGCTAATATGAAAGAAATGAATTTATCAGGTAAGTTCTTACATAAATTATGTTTTCTTTCATGTAATTAGCAAGAGTCCATGAGCTAGTGACGTATGGGATAATGACTACCCAAGATGTGGATCTTTCCACACAAGAGTCACTAGAGAGGGAGGGATAAAATAAAGACAGCCAATTCCTGCTGAAAATAATCCACACCCAAAAATAAAGTTTAACGAAAAACATAAGCAGAAGATTCAAACTGAAACCGCTGCCTGAAGTACTTTTCTACCAAAAACTGCTTCAGAAGAAGAAAATACATCAAAATGGTAGAATTTAGTAAAAGTATGCAAAGAGGACCAAGTTGCTGCTTTGCAAATCTGGTCAACCGAAGCTTCATTCCTAAACGCCCAGGAAGTAGAAACTGACCTAGTAGAATGAGCTGTAATTCTTTGAGGCGGAGTTTTACCCGACTCAACATAGGCAAGATGAATTAAAGATTTCAACCAAGATGCCAAAGAAATGGCAGAAGCTTTCTGGCCTTTTCTAGAACCGGAAAAGATAACAAATAAACTAGAAGTCTTACGGAAAGATTTCGTAGCTTCAACATAATATTTCAAAGCTCTAACAACATCCAAAGAATGCAACGATTTCTCCTTAGAATTCTTAGGATTAGGACATAATGAAGGAACCACAATTTCTCTACTAATGTTGTTGGAATTCACAACTTTAGGTAAAAATTCAAAAGAAGTTCGCAACACCGCCTTATCCTGATGAAAAATCAGAAAAGGAGACTCACAAGAAAGAGCAGATAATTCAGAAACTCTTCTGGCAGAAGAGATGGCCAAAAGGAACAAAACTTTCCAAGAAAGTAATTTAATGTCCAATGAATGCATAGGTTCAAACGGAGGAGCTTGAAGAGCTCCCAGAACCAAATTCAAACTCCAAGGAGGAGAAATTGACTTAATAACAGGTTTTATACGAACCAAAGCTTGTACAAAACAATGAATATCAGGAAGAATAGCAATCTTTCTGTGAAAAAGAACAGAAAGAGCAGAGATTTGTCCTTTCAAAGAACTTGCGGACAAACCCATATCTAAACCATCCTGAAGAAACTGTAAAATTCTCGGTATTCTAAAAGAATGCCAAGAAAAATGATGAGAAAGACACCAAGAAATATAAGTCTTCCAGACTCTATAATATATCTCTCGAGATACAGATTTACGAGCCTGTAACATAGTATTAATCACAGAGTCAGAGAAACCTCTTTGACCAAGAATCAAGCGTTCAATCTCCATACCTTTAAATTTAAGGATTTCAGATCCTGATGGAAAAAACGACCTTGTGACAGAAGGTCTGGTCTTAACGGAAGAGTCCACGGTTGGCAAGAGGCCATCCAGACAAGATCCGCATACCAAAACCTGTGAGGCCATGCCGGAGCTACCAGCAGAACAAACGAGCATTCCTTCAGAATCTTGGAGATTACTCTTGGAAGAAGAACTAGAGGCGGAAAGATATAGGCAGGATGATACTTCCAAGGAAGTGATAATGCATCCACTGCCTCCGCCTGAGGATCCCGGGATCTGGACAGATACCTGGGAAGTTTCTTGTTTAGATGGGACGCCATCAGATCTATTTCTGGAAGTTCCCACATTTGAACAATCTGAAGAAATACCTCTGGGTGAAGAGACCATTCGCCCGGATGCAACGTTTGGCGACTGAGATAATCCGCTTCCCAATTGTCTATACCTGGGATATGAACCGCAGAGATTAGACAGGAGCTGGATTCCGCCCAAACCAAAATTCGAGATACTTCTTTCATAGCCAGAGGACTGTGAGTCCCTCCTTGATGATTGATGTATGCCACAGTTGTGACATTGTCTGTTTGAAAACAAATGAACGATTCTCTCTTCAGAAGAGGCCAAAACTGAAGAGCTCTGAAAATTGCACGGAGTTCCAAAATATTGATCGTAATCTCACCTCCTGAGATTCCCAAACTCCTTGTGCCGTCAGAGATCCCCACACAGCTCCCCAACCTGTGAGACTTGCATCTGTTGAAATTACAGTCCAGGTCGGAAGCACAAAAGAAGCCCCCTGAATTAAACGATGGTGATCTGTCCACCATGTTAGAGAGTGTCGAACAATCGGTTTTAAAGATATTAATTGAGATATCTTCGTGTAATCCTTGCACCATTGCTTCAGCATACAGAGCTGAAGAGGTCGCATGTGAAAACGAGCAAAGGGGATCGCGTCCGATGCAGCAGTCATAAGACCTAGAATTTCCATGCATAAGGCTACCGAAGGGAATGATTGTGACTGAAGGTTTCGACAAGCTGCAATCAATTTTAGACGTCTCTTGTCTGTTAAAGACAGAGTCATGGACACTGAATCCATCTGGAAACCCAGAAAGGTTACCCTTGTCTGAGGAATCAAAGAACTTTTTGGTAAATTGATCCTCCAACCATGATCTTGAAGAAACAACACAAGTCGATTCGTATGAGATTCTGCTAAATGTAAAGACTGAGCAAGTACCAAGATATCGTCCAAATAAGGAAATACCACAATACCCTGTTCTCTGATTACAGACAGAAGGGCACCGAGAACCTTTGTAAAAATTCTTGGAGCTGTAGCTAGGCCAAACGGCAGAGCCACAAACTGGTAATGCTTGTCCAGAAAAGAGAATCTCAGGAACTGATAATGATCTGGATGAATCGGAATATGCAGATATGCATCCTGTAAATCTATTGTGGACATATAATTCCCTTGCTGAACAAAAGGCAAGATAGTCCTTACAGTTACCATCTTGAACGTTGGTATTCTTACATAACGATTCAATATTTTTAGATCCAGAACTGGTCTGAAGGAATTCTCCTTCTTTGGTACAATGAAGAGATTTGAATAAAACCCCATCCCCTGTTCCGGAACTGGAACTGGCATAATTACTCCAGTCAACTCTAGATCTGAAACACATTTCAGAAATGCTTGAGCTTTTACTGGATTTACTGGGACACGGGAAAGAAAAAATCTCTTTGCAGGAGGTCTCATCTTGAAACCAATTCTGTACCCTTCTGAAACAATGCTCTGAATCCAAAGATTGTGAACAGAATTGATCCAAATTTCCTTGAAAAAACGTAACCTGCCCCCTACCAGCTGAGCTGGAATGAGGGCCGCACCTTCATGTGGACTTAGAAGCAGGCTTTGCCTTTCTAGCTGGCTTGGATTTATTCCAGACTGGAGATGGTTTCCAAACTGAAACTGCTCCTGAGGATGAAGGATCAGGCTTTTGTTCTTTGTTGAAACGAAAGGAACGAAAACGATTATTAGCCCTGCTTTTACCTTTAGATTTTTTATCCTGTGGTAAAAAAGTTCCTTTCCCACCAGTAACAGTTGAAATAATGGAATCCAACTGAGAACCAAATAATTTGTTACCCTGGAAAGAAATGGAAAGTAAAGTTGATTTAGAAGCCATATCAGCATTCCAAGTTTTAAGCCATAAAGCTCTTCTAGCTAAAATAGCTAGAGACATAAACCTGACATCAACTCTGATAATATCAAAAATGGCATCACAGATAAAATTATTAGCATGCTGTAGAAGAATAATAATATCATGAGAATCATGATGTGTTACTTGTTGCGCTAAAGTTTCCAACCAGAAAGTTGAAGCTGCAGCAACATCAGCCAAAGATATAGCAGGTCTAAGAAGATTACCTGAACACAGATAAGCTTTTCTTAGAAAGGATTCAATTTTCCTATCTAAAGGATCCTTAAACGAAGTACCATCTGATGTAGGAATAGTAGTACGTTTAGCAAGGGTAGAAATAGCCCCATCAACTTTAGGGATTTTGTCCCAAAATTCTAATCTGTCAGACGGCACAGGATATAATCGCTTAAAACGTTTAGAAGGAGTAAATGAATTACCCAATTTATCCCATTCTTTGGAAATTACTGCAGAAATAGCATTAGGAACAGGAAAACTTCTGGAATAACCACAGGAGCTTTAAATACCTTATCCAAACGTTTAGAATTAGTATCAAGAGGACCAGAATCCTCTATTTCTAAAGCAATTAGTACTTCTTTAAGTAAAGAACGAATAAATTCCATTTTAAATAAATATGAAGATTTATCAGCATCAACCTCTGAGACAGAATCCTCTGAACCAGAAGAGTCATCAGAATCAGAATGATGATGTTCATTTAAAAATTCATCTGTAGGGAGAGAAGTTTTAAAAGATTTTTTACGTTTACTAGAAGGAGAAATAACAGACATAGCCTTCTTTATGGATTCAGAAACAAAATCTCTTATATTATCAGGAACATTCTGCACCTTAGATGTTGAAGGAACTGCAACAGGCAATGGTACTTTACTAAAGGAAATATCTGCTTTAACAAGTTTGTCATGACAATCAATACAAACAACAGCTGGAGGAATAGCTACCAAAAGTTTACAGCAGATACACTTAGCTTTGGTAGATCCAGCACTAGACAGCGATTTTCCTGTAGTATCTTCTGACTCAGATGCAACGTGAGACATCTTGCAATATGTAAGAGAAAAAACAACATATATATAAAGCAAAATTGATCAAATTCCTTAAATGACAGTTTCAGGAGTGGGAAAAAATGCCAAAGAACAAGCTTCTAGCAACCAGAAGCAATGAAAAATGAGACTTAAATAATGTGGAGACAAAAGCGACGCCCATATTTTTCGCGCCAATAAGACGCCCACATTATTTGGCGCCTAAATGCTTTTTGGCGCCAAAATGACGCCACATCCGGAACGCCGACATTTTTGGCGCAAAATAACGTCAAAAAATGACGCAACTTCCGGCGACACGTATGACGCCGGAAACGGAAACGAATTTTTTGCGCCAAAAAAGTCCGCGCCAAGAATGACGCAATAAAATGAAGCATTTTCAGCCCCCGCGAGCCTAACAGCCCACAGGGAAGAGTCAAATTTTTGAAGGTAAGAAAAAATGATTAAATCAAATGCATTATCCCAAATATGAAACTGACTGTCTGAAAATAAGGAAAGTTGAACATTCTGAGTCAAGGCAAATAAATGTTTGAATACATATATTTAGAACTTTATAAACAAAGTGCCCAACCATAGCTTAGAGTGTCACAGAAAATAAGATTTACTTACCCAAGGACACTCATCTACATGTTTGTAGAAAGCCAAACCAGTACTGAAACGAGAATCAGCAGAGGTAATGGTATATATATCGTTGATCTGAAAAGGGAGGTAAGAGATGAATCTCTACGACCGATAACAGAGAACCTATGAAATAGACCCCGTAGAAGGAGATCACTGCATTCACATAGGCAATACTCTCCTCACATCCCTCTGACATTCACTGCACGCTGAGAGGAAAACCGGGCTCCAACTTGCTGCGGAGCGCATATCAACGTAGAATCTAGCACAAACTTACTTCACCACCTCCATCGGAGGCAAAGTTTGTAAAACTGAATTGTGGGTGTGGTGAGGGGTGTATTTATAGGCATTTTGAGGTTTGGGAAACTTTGCCCCTCCTGGTAGGAATGTATATCCCATACGTCACTAGCTCATGGACTCTTGCTAATTGCATGAAATATATATATATATATATATATATATATATATATATATCTTCTATCTTCCATAGTCGGAGTATCAAGGAACAACCGTCCCAAAGCCTATTTACATCAATGAACTTTTCCGGCGCAATTTTTAGCCACACCCTACACACGCTATAGGCCGACTAAACCTTTAAATTCTCTTAGAAATACACAGCTGGTATTAGTCTTGAGAAAGGCCTCGTTTGAAGGCTGAAACACGTAGACTTGCACTCGATTCACATCAGACATACTAGCCCGAGTTCTCCGCTTCGATAGGTGAGCTTATTTTCATATGTGCCCAGATTAGTCTTTTAGTTAGCAATAGTTTTTCTATTACAGGTTTTTGGCTCTCATTACCTAATTTTTTGGATAAGAATCTAACGTTCCCCTATTTCTTGGATTTACAAGGCTCCCCGCCTATTATAGAGCACCTCTACCTTCTTTTTTTTATAAATACATTTTTCCTTATTCTGGACTTTTGTACACCCTTAAAAAAAATTGGAATTACTACCTTTATTTATATCTATGTCATTTTTCATGTCACCTGCTTAATGATGTATATTGTTCACAAGTTTTCTTTCATGTAATTGGCAAGAGTCCATGAGCTAGTGACGTATGGGATATACAATCCTACCAGGAGGAGCAAAGTTTCCCAAACCTCAAAATACCTATAAATACACCCCTCACCACACCCACAATTCAGTTTTACAAACTTTGCCTCCTATGGAGGTGGTGAAGTAAGTTTGTGCTAAGATTTCTACGTTGATATGCGCTTCTCAGCATTGTTGAAGCCTGATTCCTCTCAGAGTACAGCGAATGTCAGAGGGACGTGAAGGGAGTATCACTTATTGAATACGATGATTTCCCTAAAGGGGGTATATTTCGTAGGTTCTCTGTTATCGGTCGTAGAGATTCATCTCCTACCTCCCTTTTCAGATCTACTATATACTTTTAATTTACCATTACCTCTACTGATAACTGTTTCAGTACTGGTTTGGCTATCTGCTATATGTGGATGGGTGTCTTTTGGTAAGAATGTTTTTTATTACTTAAGGCACCCCAGCTATGGTTTGGCACTTTATGCATTTATATAAAAGTTCTAAATATATGTATTGTACTTATATTTGCCATGAGTCAGGTTCATGTATTTCCTTCTGCAGACTGTTAGTTTCATATTTGGGGAAAATAACATTTTTAAGAAATTTTTTTCTTACCTGGGGTTTAGTCTTTTTTTTCAATTGACTACTTTCTTGCAAATTGCGGGCGGTATTAGGCCCGCGGGTGCGCCAAATGCTAGACTTTGTGTCATTCTTGGTGCGAGAATTTTTTGGGCGCGAAAAATACGTCTATGACCCAACTTCGTCATATCCGGCGTCATACTTGACGCCGGAACCTTACACAAGGTTGCATCATAAGTGACGCGAGTGTGTCATTTCAGTTATTATTGGCGCCAAAAATGTTTTCAGTTACGTTGTGCGTCATACCTGGCGCCAAACTTTTTCATTATTTTAATACCCCATTGATGTTTGCCTCTTGCCTTTTTCTCTATCCGAGGGCTATGCTATTTGCATTTTTTTCCCATTCCTGAAACTGTCATATAAGGAAATTGATAATTTTGCTTTATATGTTGTTTTTTCTTTTACATTTTGCAAGATGTCTCAATCTGATCCGGCCTCAGAAGTATCTGCTGGAACCTTGCTGCCTGACATCGGTTCTACCAAATCTAAGTGCATTTGTTGTAAGATTGTGGAAATTATTTCTCCGAATGTCATTTGTAATAGTTGTCATGATAAACTTTTACATGCAGATAGTGTGTCCATCAGTAATAATACATTGCCAGTTGCAGTTCCTTCAACTTCTAATGTACATGATATACCTATGAATTTTAAAGAATTTGTTTCTGATTCTATCCAGAAGGCTTTGTCTGCATTACCTTCTAATAAACGTAAAAGGTCTTTTAAAACTTCTCATTCAGTTGATGAAATTTCAAATGACCAACAAAATAATTTATCCTCCTCTGTTGGGGATCTATCTGATTCAGAAGATCCTTCCTCAGACATTGACACTGACCAATCTACTTATTTATTTAAAATAGAGTATATGCGTTCTTTATTAAAAGAAGTGTTAATTACTTTGGATATTGAGGTAACCAGTCCTTTTGACGTTAAGTCTAATAAACGTTTAAATGCTGTTTTTAAACCTCCTGTGATTTCTCCAGGGTTTTTTCCTATTCCTGAGGCTATTTCTGATATGATTCCTAAGGAATGAAATAAGCCAGGTACTTCTTTTATTCCTTCTTCAAGGTTTAAAAAATTGTATCCTTTACCAGCAAATTCTATAGAGTTTTGGGAAAAAATCCCCAAAGTTGATGGGGCTATTTCTACTCTTGCTAAACGTACCACTATTCCTATGGAAGATAGTACTTCCTTTAAGGATCCTTTAGATAGGAAATTTGAATCTTATCCAAGGAAAGCCTCTTTATATTCAGGTCATCTTCTAAGACGTGCAATTTCTTTGGCTGATGTTGCGGCTGCATCAACTTTGGTGGAGAATTTAGCCCAACAAGAATTGGATTCTGACATATCTAGCATTATTCGCTTACTGCAACATGCTAATCATTTTATTTGTGATGCCATTTTTGATATTATCAAAATTGATGTTAGATCCATGTCTTTAGCTATTTTAGCTAGAAGAGCTTTGTGGCTTAAATCTTGGAATGCTAATATGACATCTAAGTCTAGATTACTATCTCTTTCTTTCCAAGGTAATAGTTTATTTGGTTCTCAGTTGGATTCTATTATTTCAACTGTTACTGGGGGAAAGGTAGTTTTTCTGCCTCAGGATAAAAAACCTAAGGGTAAATCTAAGGCTTCTAACCGTTTTCGTTCCTTTCGTCAAAATAAGGAACAAAAACCCAATCCTTCCCCCAAGCCTTCCTCAAATTGGAATAAATCCAAGCCATTTAAGAAACCAAAGTCAGCCCCTAACGCCACATGAAGGTGCGGCCCTCATTCCAGCTCAGCTGGTAGGGGGCAGATTAAGGTTTTTCAAGAATATTAGGATAAATTCTGTCCAAAATCAATGGATTCAGAGCATTGTCTCTCAAGGGTATCGAATAGGATTCAGAGTAAGACCTCCTGTGAGAAGATTTTTTCTCTCACGTATCCCAGCAAATCCAGTAAAAGCTCAGACCTGGCATCTTCAGGGGTAATCATGTCAGTTCCTTTTCAGGAAGAAGGTTTGGGGTTTTATTCAAATCTATTCATTGTCCCAAAGAAGGAAAATTTATTCAGACCAGTTCTGGATCTGAAAATTTTGAATCGTTATGTAAGAGTACCAACTTTCAAGATGGTGACTATTCTGCCTTTTGTTCAGCGAGGACATTATATGTCCACAATAGACTTGCAGGATGCATACCTTTATATTTCGATTCATCCAGAACATTATCAGTTCCTGAGATTTTCTTTTCTAGACAAGCATTACCAATTTGTTGCTCTTCCATTTGGCCTAGCAACAGCTCCAATATTTTTTTCAAAGGTTCTAGGTGCCCTACTCTCTGTAATCAGAGAACAGGGTATTGCAGTGTTTCCTTATTTGGACGATATCTTGGTACTAGCTCAGTCTTTACGTTCTACAGAATCTCACACGAATCAACTAGTGTTGTTTCTTCGGAAACATGGTTGGAGGATCAATTTACCAAAAAGTTTCTTGATTCCTCAGACAAGGGTCACCTTTTTAGGCTTCCAGAAAGATTCAGTGTCCATGACTCTGTTTCTAACAGACAAGAGACGTTTAAAATTGGTTGCAGACTGCCGGCACCTTCAGTCTCAGTCATTCCCTTCAGTGGCTATGTGCATGGAAGTTTTAGGTCTCATGACTGCAGCATCGGACACGATCCCCTTTGCTCGTTTTCACATGAGACCTCTACAGCTTTGTATGCTGAACCAATGGTGCAGGGATTATACAAAGATATCACAATTAATATCCTTAAATCCGAATGTTCGACACTCTCTGATGTGGTGGATAGATCACCATCGTTTAGTTCAAGGGGCTTCTTTTGTTCGGCCAACCTGGACTGTGATCACAACAGATGCGAGTCTTTCAGGTTGGGGAGCTGTTTGGGTATTTCTGACAGCACAAGGGGTTTGGAAATCTCAAGAGGTGAGATTACCAATAAATATTTTAGAACCGTTTATTTATTTTCAGACAGACAATATCACAACAGTGGCATATGTCAATCATCAGGGTGGGACTCACAATCCACAAGCTATGAAAGAAGTATCTCAGATACTTGCTTGGGTGGAATCCAGCTCCTGTCTAATCTCTGCGGTGCATATCCCAGGTGTAGACAATTGGGAGGCGGATTATCTCAGTCGTCAGACTTTACATCCAGGGGAGTGGTCTCTCAATCCAGATGTTTTTTCTCAGATTGTTCAGATGTGGGGGCTTCCAGAGATAGATCTCATGGCCTCTCATCTAAACAAGAAACTTCCCAGATACCTGTCCAGGTCCAGGGATGGTCAGGCGGAAGCAGTGGATGCGCTGACACTTCCTTGGTGTTATCATCCTGCTTACATTTTCCCGCCTCTAGTTCTTCTTCCAAGAGTGATCTCCAAAATCATCATGGAACAATAGTTTGTGCTGCTGGTGGCTCCAGCATGGCCACACAGGTTTTGGTATGAGGATCTGGTTCGGATGTCCAGTTGCCAACCTTGGCCACTTCCGTTAAGGCCAGACTTAACGTCTCAAGGTCCGTTTTTCCATCAGGATCTCAAATCATTAAATTTGAAAGTATGGAAATTGAACGCTTAGTACTAAGTCATAGAGGTTTCTCTGACCCACTGATTAATACTATGTTACAAGCTCGTAAATCTGTCTCTAGAAAGATTTATTATAGAGTTTGGAAGACTTGCATTTCATGGTGTTCTTCTCATAAATTCTCTTGGCATTCATTTAGAATTCCTAGAATTTTACAGTTTCTTCAGGATGGTTTGGATATGGGTTTGTCTGCAAGTTCCTTGAAGGGACAAATCTCTGCTCTTTCTGTTTTATTTCACAGAAAGATTTCTATACTTCCTGATACAGGCTCCTCCATTTGAGCCTATGCATTCTTTGGACATTAAACTACTTTCTTGGAAAGTGTTGTTCTTTTTGGCTATCTCTTCTGCTAGAAGAGTTTGAGCTATCTGCTCTTTCTTGTGAGTCTCCTTTTCTGATTTTTCATCAGGATAAGGCAGTTTTGCAGACTTCTTTTCAATTTTTACCTAAGGTTGTGAATTCTAACAACATTAGTAGAGAAATTGTTGTCCCTTCCTTGTGTCCTAATCCTAAGAATTCTTTGGAAAGATCCTTACATTCTTTGGATGTGGTAAGAGCGTTGAAATATTATTTGGAAGCTACTAAAGATTTCAGGAAGACTTCCAGTCTGTTTTATTTTCTGGTCCTAGGAAAGGTCAGAAGGCTTCTGCTGTTTCATTGGCTTCTTGGTTAAAGCTTTTGATTCATCAAGCTTATTTGGAGTCGGTTCAGGCCCTGCCTCAGAGAATTACAGCTCATTCTAAAAGATCAGTCTCCACTTCGTGGGCCTTTAAGAATGAAGCTTCAGTTGATCAGATTTGCAAAGTGGCAACTTGGTCCTCTTTGCATACATTTACTAAATTCTACCGTTTTGATGTATTTGCTTCTTCAGAAGCAGTTTTTGGTAGAAAAGTACTTCAGGCAGCTGTTTCAGTTTGATTCTTCTGCTTTTGATTTAAGTTTTTTTCTTTCATTTATGAGAATAAACTTATTTTTTGGGTTGTGGATTAATTTTTTTCAGCGGAAAATGGCTGTTTTTTATTTTTATCCCTCCCTCTAGTGACTCTTGCGTGGAGTTCCACATCTTGGGTATTGCTATCCCATACATCACTAGCTCATGGACTCTTGCCAATTACATGAAAGAAAACTTAATTTATCTAAGAACTTACCTGATAAATGCATTTCTTTCATATTGTCAAAAGTCCATGAGGCCCACCGTTTTTATGGTGGTTATGATTTTTTGTATAAAGCACAATTATTTCCAAATTTCTTTTGTTGATGCTTTCTACTCCTTTCTTTATCACCCCACTGCTTGGCTATTCGTTAAACTGAATTGTGGGTGTGGTGAAGGGTGGATTTATAGGCATTTTGAGGTTTTTGAAACTTTACCCCTCCTGGTAGGATTGTATATCCCATACGTCACTAGCTCATGGACTCTTGCCAATATGAAAGAAATGAATTTATCAGGTAAGTTCTTACATAAATTATGTTTTTACATTTCCTTCAGTCGGCTTAAATTCTCTGTTTATTATATAGTCGACACACCAATGGTATACTATACTTCTGTATCTTTGCAGATTGGCCAATCCTTTTATTTTGCTTAGCGCATAATCTTTATTGAACATTCAAATTATTTATGTTCTTATTTTAATGTATATTGCTATTGTTCAAGTGCTATACCTATATCACCAGTAGATTGTTTTCTACTCACCTGATTTACACCACCTCTCTGTACACAAGTATTATATAGATATATTATCTACAGACATTTTCTTTTTTGCACTTACCAGAACGATACTCTTTTTCCTTCTTCATTTTGCAACATTCTGTCTGAAGGTAGAGACCACCTTCTGATACACTAACCATTTTAATTTGTAACTTCTCTTAGGATATTTCTTGTTTAAGGACTGTAAGACACCTTATTAGCAGTCATATTCCATTTAATTTTCAACTCAACTTGTTTGTATATGCTATTACAGACTTGTTAATACATAGTTTTCTTTTATGACCAACGCTTCCTAAAGCCTATTTCTGGTTTTGCTATATATCTCTGTTTTTATATTATACATTGTCAACCTTATTTATTACTTTGTTTATGATATATATCTTAAGTAAAAGATTAATTATCCTTACAGTATTTAATAAATTGTCAAACATTTTATTATTTTTTTACGTTAAGCTGATATAAGCTCACAATATATATATATATATATATATATATATATATATATATATATATATATATATATATATTAATTTAAGGCATTGAGGAATTTTTCAACTAATACACCTTGCCCAACTATTGTGATTTACTATTCAAATTAAAAATTACAGATAATTACACGTACCGTAGCCCCTTGTGAGGCGCTCCTTCTAAACCCCTTCTCCTTGACCCAATTAGAAATGACTATATTGGACAGTCGTTCCACATAGAGGTTGAGCAAGTACGTTTTACATTTGACACTGTCCACTACACTTCACTACTTCAGGAGTGATATTCCCACTATTAATTGATGACGTTGTGGACTCGCCATACCTTGGGAAAGAAATAACCCACAGTAATAGATGAAAAAATTTAAAGAATCTATCTGATCTTGCAGCATGCCTCAATTTACAAGCTTAGTTGCCTATATATGAAAAGTAGACCTCATATGAAAAGACAGACTCTCCTCTTTCAAATTAGTGGCAACATGCTACTCTGGACCAAATGCCTCTGTGTCAGCTCCATTCTTATTTGCCAACAAGAGAATGAAGACTATGGGGCCAATTTATCATTTGGAGCTTGATAATTCCGCCCCTATGTGCTGCTCCGTAAGCAGTAATTAAATTATTTGTTACAACATTGCATTGCTTTTCATGGAAATGGGTAACACAACACACTTGATCTTAGACTGAAATTCACATATAATAAACGACTCACAGCATAGCAAAAAGTAATTTTAATGTTTATACATAATAAAATATTTGGTCAGTTTGACTGACTACACAGGACATATGCACAAGACTTGAAACATGCTTTTAAAATGACTTTCAAAGTACTTAAAAATTTAATAAATAGCATAGACACAAAACACAATTCTCATATTACATCAGAATACATCCTAAAATAAAAGGGAAAAGAATAAATAAACAGCAGATGATATTTTTTTTTTTGATGTGTTATACTTTCGTGGTATCCATTTCCTATATCACAATTTGTTTTGTTCTGAAAGGTAATATTACTAATGTAGCTAGGCAGTATTCTTTCAGTTTTTTGGGACTCTGAATAGCTATATCCAAGTAAAAAGTGACATTCCTGGCACCCATAGAGGGCTCAGAAATAAATACATTATATATATATATATATATATATATATATATATATATATATATATATATATATATATATATATATATATATATATGTGTGTGTGTATGCATATATAAAATTTGGAACAAAATAGTGTTATAACCAGTTTAACACCAGTCAAATCATTTTTAATAATGCTCATTTAACTATTGAATTAATATAACCAGTTGCATGAACATTACCAGTCGCGTAAACATTACCAGTCGCGTAAACATAACCAGCCGAGTGAACATAACCAGTTGAGTGAACATAACCAGTTGAGTGAACATAACCAGTTGAGTGAACATAACCAGTTGAGTGAACATAACCAGTTGAAAAATGGAGACCATAATTGACTTTAAGAGGCGAACTTAACAAGTACTGAATTGACAAAAGTGATTCATGAACACAAATGCCATTATAAATAATGTATTTATTTTTTTAAGCTTTTGTTTTCATTTTGTCAGATTATGAGCAAGTATTTCAATTATATATGCAGTTGTTTATGGTATTAAAGGGACATTCCAGTCAAAATATGAATGCACATAGATTTATTGAATCTTTGAATAGAAACATATTTGCAATATACATGTATTGGCAAAAATGCTTCTATTAAGAGTTATCACTGTTTTAGTGTTAACATTTATCTCTGCATGTGAAGCATAGCAAGATATTTTCACTGCACTCACATTTTAAATAATGCAGCTGCTCAGGTCATCAGTGGGGCTTGTATCACGTCACCAATTAACAAATTGAGTCATTATCAGATGGTAAAAGCACTGTAGGCTCTCTGAAAAAGTGTTGTGCTTAAAATGCTGGTGCACGGTGCATACTTAAATACACTTTTGAAACAGCAATAGCTTTTATTAGAAGCATTTTTGCTAATACATGTATATTATAAAATTGCTTCTGTTCAATACCGAAATGCACCCATGTAGTTTCCAATTTTGGCTGGAATATCCCTTTAACTGCAAAAAACAAACAAACCCAAAAAACCCTAAATTTCATATAGTGGTGAAGTCAAAATTTGCTGCTTGGCTAGTAAGAAACAGATGTTAATTGCTTTTCATAAAAGTACACAAGCATAATTTAGTGACATATGAATCTGTAGTTAGTTTACTATATTATTTAACTATATTATCTTGACAGAAATTTGATGCAAAATTAGAACAGGTCATTTTAGAACAATTAAAAGGGACACAGTTCTCAAAACGGTCAACCATCCTCATGAAATAGCAGCAATAAAAGGCAGGGAGCAATGAGTAGTAGTAAATTGATCATACTCAGATTGGACAAATGTAATTAGTGGTGTCCCCCAGGGATCAGTACTAGGCCCTGTTCTTTTTAATAGTTTATTAATCACTAGGAGGTAGGATTACATAATAACATCTCTATTTTAGTAGATTATTCAAAGTGGTGTAAAGTCATTAGGTCAGTGCAGGATGAAATTGCTTTGAAAGAGGATTTACAAAAATTGGAAGAATGGGCTGGTAAATTACATTTAATATTGGAAAATGTAAGGTTCTATATTTTAGAAGTAAAAATAAGCAGGCAACCTATAAATTAAATGGGACTGGATTTACCAAAACAAAGGAGGAAATGGATTTGGGCATACTTATAAATAAGCTAAAATTTGGTTCACAATGCAGGGCAGTAGCTTCTAAGCTTAAAGGGACAGTCTAGGCCAAAATAAACTTTCATGATTCAGATAGAGCATGTCATTTTAAACAATTTTCCAATTTACTTTTATCACCAATTTTGCTTTGTTCTCTTGGTATTCTTAGTTGAAAGCTTAACCTAGGAGGTTCATATGATAATTTCTTAGACCTTGAAGCCCACCTCTGATTGTATTTTAACAGTTTTTCACCACTAGAGGGTGTTAGTTCACGTATTTCATATAGATAACACTGTGCTCGTGCACAAGAAGTTATCTGGGAGCAGGCACTGATTGGCTAGACTGCAAGTCTGTCAAAAGAACTGAAAAAAGGGGCAGTTTGCAGAGGCTTAGATACAAGATAATCACAGAGGTTAAAAGTATATTATTATAACTGTGTTAGTTATGCAAAACTGGGAAATGGGTAATAAAGGGATTATCTATCTTTTAAAACAATAAAAATTCTGGTGTAGACTGTCCCTTTAATAAGATACTAGCATATATTGAGAGTCATTGATGCAAGGGAAGAAGGAATAATTCTGTCACTATATAAGCCCTCACCTTGAGTATGGAGTGCAGTTCTGAGGACCGATCTTAGAAAAGACATTGCGGAGATAGAAAGATTTCATAAAAGGGCCACAAAAGTAATAAGAGGAATGGAGAATTTAAACTATGAGTAGAGGTTAGCCAAACTGGTAGTGAGTGCCAATACGTTAGATACATTTAAAATAGCTTAGCTACATTTTTGGCTAGAAACAGAATTCAGGGATATGATTGTGTTAAAATGGGTCACCCTTTTTAATGGAATTTAAGCTCAATTGGAGCTTCTTTATTGTAAACCAAGTAGGATCTGTATAGGTTTAACTTGGACTTCTATCTTCTTTCAACCTCATCTACTATGTTGCTATGTTAATAGATAGAGTAGAATTGAATAACTGTAAAAATACACAATAAAAGGATAATGCATTAACACCTAATTTGGATTCATTTTAAAATTTGCCAGAAAATATTCTACTGCCTTATTTAAAATTAAATTTAGCTTCCTCTGTATCATGTGAAAGCAGTCAGCCAATCACAAAATGTATATACTGTGCATTTTACACATGCTTAGTAGGAGCTTGAGACTCAAATATGTGCATATAAAAATGAATGTGCATGTTTTGATAATGAAAGTACATTAGGTTTTTTTTATTACATGCTTTGTTTGAAACCTAAAACTTTATTTTTGACTTTAGTGGCCTTTTAAACATGTATTTTTGCCATGAAATATGAACTGCAAGAATAACCTTACCTATTAGCCAGTAAGCACACAACTGATACTGCTATATTAGTTTTAACTATTTAAATGCTGCTCTTTTATATCGATGATAGAGGTTTCAGAACAGCGTCACTTTTAAAAGGTAAATGTTTTAAAGTAAAGGGAAGGAGGTTAAATATAAAACAAATCACTCATAATTTGAGGTATAATCTTAGCATCTCAACCTTTAAAAAGGTAAATAAAAGCCATAAGTAAAAAAACTCATTCAGACAGAGCATGCAATTTTATACAACTTCACAATTTACTTGATTCATTTGGTGTCCTTTACTGAAAAGCATACCTAGGTAGGCTCAAGTGTGCATATGCCCTAAGCATTATAAGGCAGCAGTATTTGTAGCAATGTTTCATTTTTTTTTATCAATGTTCTATATTGTTGAGGGATATAGATGCAGTGTTTATAACATTTATAGCAATGTTATACATAGCTGCAAACACTCCTACCATATAATGCTCAAGACAAGTGCACTTTTCTGAGCATATCTACGTATGCTCTTTAAAAAAAGGATACCAAGAGGTTGTACTAAATTGGAAAGCGGTTTCAAACTGCATGCTCTGAATTGAGAAAGTTTATATTTTGACTTTCATGTCCCCTTAAATATTGCAATATTATGAGAGAATATTTGTCAATACATATAAAAAATAAAATAAAAAACAAGATTAAGAGTGAACCTCTATTGTTCTAATGGACAAAGTGGAAAATAAGTAAGTTACAATTTACTATTCACGTGCACTCAACGATTTATTTTCAAAATGAATGACGAATATGGCCACAGCATTTGCCTTTTTCGCGCTGAATTTATTTAAACACATAAACATCTAAATTTGCACAAATCCAGCCTCAAATACAACTACAGTGGTCATATATAGTCACATCAAATGCAGGTCTACTATTCATTATGTGGTGATAGGAAATGTTATCTTTTAGCTGAGCAATTTGTCTCCATTATGGTGGTTAAAAATCAGTTGATTGTACAAATTACACATGGAAAGAGGTTTCCACAAACTTATCTGTAAAAGCATTTTATTAAAGGTTAGTTATCAGTGTAAAAAAAAATTCTATGGAACCTATCTCCAAAACACCAAAGAACTTTAAATTGAACGTCTTAATTGTTAGACGAGAAAGGGACATGTCACTATAAAAAAAAGTGCTTTATATATAGGGGCCTATCAAGCTCCGTAAAGACCGCTGCTCCATAACCCTGCCCGCCTGCTCGGAGGCCGACAGGAATCGCCACAATTCAACCCGATCAAGTAGGGGGGCGGCGTTGCACCAGCAGCTCACAAGAGTTGCCGGTGCAATACTGAATACAGAGAGCGTATTGCTCTCCGCATTCAGCGAGGTCTGTCTGACCTGATCCGCACTGTCGGATCAGGTCCGACAGACCTTTGTTAAATAGGCCCCATTGTGTGGTATCATTAAAAAGTTGATCAAATTATTTTTTTTAAAAAAAAGGGATATTTAACACCACCTGCTTTTGTGTTAAAGGGACAGTCAAGTCCAAAAAAAATAATCTTTCACGATTCAAAAAGGGCATATCATTTTAAACAACTTTCTAATTTACTTTTATCACCAATTTTGCTTTGTTCTCTTGGTATTCTTAGTTGAAAGCTAAACCTAGGAGGTTCATATGATAATTTCTTAGACCTTGAAGGCCGCCTATAATTTTGACAGTTTTCACCACTAGAGGGTATTAGTTCATGTGTTTCATATAGATAACATTGAGCTCACGCACGTGAAGTTACCTAGGAGTGAGCACTGATTGGTTAAACTGCAAGTCTGTCAAAAGAACTGAAATAAGGGGGCAGTTTGCAGAGGCTTAGATACAAGATAATCACAGAGATAAAAAGTGTATTAATATAACTGTGTTGGTTATGCAAAACTGGGGAATGGGTAATAAAGGGATTATCTTTCTTTTTAAACAACAACATTTCTGGTGTTGACTGTCCCTTTAAAGTTGTGTTTTGTCCCACGCTCCCTTGAGAGGCCATAAAGCAAAATACGTAACCTAAAATTATCAAAATGCTGCAAATTGCCTAAAACAGATATAAATGTGAACCAATGACAAGTTATATAATTTATTATTTTTCAAAAGTTGCGTGCAAAAGATTGACAAATGATTTTGTTAACTTAAAATAGATATTTAGTGCTGGGGCCTGGCTTTTGTCATCAGTGATGATTTAAAAGGATATTTTTATCATCCAACAGGACACAACATTATTTAAAAACACTGATTTTTTTTTTTTGCCAAGGTGTTTACATTTAAACAAACTATTTAATAAGTATCAGCTCTGTACTTCCTATTAACGCTCACTGAATTATAAGCATTTCAACCTGATGCTCATTGGCTGAAAGATACAATAAGAATTGTTAAATATCAGCCAATTAGCATTAGTGGGAGGTATCTGCATCAGCAAATAGAATTCATAGAAGATACACAACTGATACTGCTTAATTAGATTTAAACAGTTTTTAATTCACATTTTGTTTAGGCAATTATAAAAATGTCAAGACTTTTAATGCTTTACAAAACCCAAATAAAAAAATAATTTTCTTTAAAATGGCTGTACTAAAACCAATAATTTAGCGTTTATTAGTATCTAAATTAAAATGTGCACGTTGCAGACCAGTGCATTTTCTTTTTTTTAAGCAAACCCTTTTTCAAATGAAATGTTGTAATAAACAACAATGTTACTTGCGCCCATCAAAAGAGAGGAGCTTAGTCATTCTCTTAGTTATCTTATTTGTTGTTGACAGAATTGTGATTGGCTGTAAATATGGATATAGAAATTAAAAGACCAAGCCAACATCTTCTTAGCGTCTATAGTTTGGCAACGAAGAACAAAACGTACTGCATCTGGATTCACATGTATTTAAAATGTGTAAACACTTGATGCACTAAAGCCAGTACAATGGTTTTTGCATCAGTAGCGAATCATGTGTTAATAACTAAAGCAAATTTTCAGAAATTCATAGTTGTGCCCATACCAAGGATGCTCACAGAGCCATTTACACAACTAGTCTATCTATAGTGTAAACTATAATTTTGTACCTGCTTGAATTTTCTGTATTATTCAAAACTGGTTTATAGTTAAATGCATATAACATTTGGGATGTAAAACATTCACTTTAATAGCCAGAGGTACCCATGATGATGCATTCAAGTCTTTAGTTTTTTTCACTTGAATAGTCCAAGCATCAATTAGTTGCAGTGAAGTACAAAACAGTGACTATATATTGCTGAATGCAGTGTTTCCGCTGCTGTGTGTGTCTAACAAAGTAACAATGCTTCATCGTCACTAGTTTCATTTTTTAACACTGCTTCCAAGCAGGTGTCAGGGATCTGAGCGGTGTGCACTATGCCACAGCACTCACAAGGGCCATCACGTGTGCATGGCCTCACGCCATGATGTGAACTTAAACCTTGTGTATTTCCTTGAACCTGATCAGACGCAAGATCAAGCAATGGTCTAGTACAGTCATTCATATCAAAGTCTAAGGTAGGAATTAACATTTCTACATCGTCATCATCTTCTCTTCCACCTCCACCAATGTCAAGTTGTCTCAGTGGACTTTGGTTCTGGCTTGCAGAGCTTGATCTCCCAAGAGTAATTCGTACCCAACGCAAACCTTGAGTCATTCGGCTAAGAGCACTACTGATTTGCTGACGTGCTGGACTTACAGCTGGTAGCTCTGAAGCAGAGGTCTCCCTTGCATCAGCTATGTTACTGCATGAAGCTTGAGTAGATGTACTACCATTTGCACTTACTGAAGCTTCTATAGCAGAAACAGGAGGAGTTTTTTGAGGTAATGGAGCAGCAACACCACCAACTGCACCTTGTGCGTCTCTTCTCTCATTTTCTGTATCAGTATCATCAGACTCAACTGAGAAAAGCCCTCGATGAGTATTATTCCGATCTGTGTCTCTGTTTACACTCTGGCTGGTAGCATTGTCTCCATCAGTTGACACTAATGCCAATGATCCAGAATTACGTGACCGTACAAAGTTGAAAATTCTGTTCCAAATGTTGCTTGATCTACCTGTGATTGGTAGCCTAATCGATGTAAACCCAAGTTGAGAACGAACTGCAAGTCTCAAGTTTTCCAAAACAGATGCCTATTAAAGATGAAAAACAAACACTTGCCGTTAATAGTTATAAAATACCATTTCACCAAGTATGTAAAGTATAAAAACAACAAACATTATTAGAGAAGCATAATGGTAAATACAACAAATATCAAAAGCATAAAAGTATTTACCATAAATAATAAAAAATACATTATTTTACAATGCTTAGTTTCTAAAAACAGCAATGTAGCATATCTGGTTTTTAAAAAAGTGAAAAATATTAAAATTGTCTGATTCATAAAACACAACATGCATTTGGCTACAATAATAATAATAAATCTTCACTGCCATGTAAACTTCCCTGCCATATAGCTTTGGGTCACGTGAATTATATCAGATCAAAACTTCATAAAAAGTATTTGGGACTCTCCATACAGTATATACCCAATTCTTATTTTACATATAGTACATATTTAGAGAGAGAAAGAAAGACAATTAATTAATTGTTCCCTGCAAATGACTCCAAGAATGGACCACGAAAAAAGGTGCATATCAGCAGGCTGTCATAAGATATTACCAAATATGAATAAATTACAGCTGCACAAAAGTTTGCTGAACATTTTATTGTTAAACAAATTCCTTTAAATTTGACAGTTTGGTCTGAAAGAACAGTATCACCCAATACTGAAAATAATGTGGCACATACTGGCAATGCTCATTGTGAATCACTTTAATATATACACAACATCACTGTGACCTGTCTTTCAAAATGTTGTGTGGTAAGCATGCCTTTTTTTTCTCTTCTAAGTGGGCAGGTGGCAAGGCTACCGATTCATGAGTCAGAACAAAACCGCATACCGATATGGGGGGCTGGTTGTTTAATTGCCGTTCTTTGTGCTAGAGTTCCCAGGCAGTGCAACGTAGTACACATAATGCAACTCTGGTATTAAAGCAAGTTTTGTTTGCCACTAAATTGCTGTTTAAATCTTTTTCTCTCATACTATAATGTTATCAAATGATCAAATCAACACATATAAAACTCCTTGCATAGGTCAGAAGGGCAGCAATCTGCAATGCCTTCATACTAAATACTGAGTGTGATGTAGCACAGTAAACTGGTAACTTTAAAGGGACACTGAACCCAAATTTTTTCTTTCATGATTCAGATAGAGCATGCAATTTTAAGCAACTTTCTAATTTACTCCTATTATCAAATTTCTTCATTCTCTTGGTATCTTTATTTGAAATGCAAGAATGTAAGTTTAGATGCCGGCCCATTTTTGGTGAACAACCTGGGTTGTTCTTGCTGATTGGCAGATAAATTCATCCACCAATAAAAAACAGAATTTATGCTTACCTGATAAATTACTTTCTCCAACGGTGTGTCCGGTCCACGGCGTCATCCTTACTTGTGGGATATTCTCTTCCCCAACAGGAAATGGCAAAGAGTCCCAGCAAAGCTGGTCACATGATCCCTCCTAGGCTCCGCCCACCCCAGTCATTCGACCGACGGACAGGAGGAAATATATATAGGAGAAATCATATGATACCGTGGTGACTGTAGTTAGAGAAAATAATTCATCAGACCTGATTAAAAAAACCAGGGCAGGCCGTGGACCGGACACACCGTTGGAGAAAGTAATTTATCAGGTAAGCATAAATTCTGTTTTCTCCAACATTGGTGTGTTCCGGTCCACGGCGTCATCCTTACTTGTGGGAAAAAATACCAAAGCTTTAGGACACGGATGAAGGGAGGGAGCAAATCAGGTCACCTAAACGGAAGGCACCACAGCTTGCAAAACCTTTCTCCCAAAAATAGCCTCCGAAGAAGCAAAAAGTATCAAATTTGTAAAATTTGACAAAAGTGTGCAGTGAAGACCAAGTCGCTGCCTTACATATCTGGTCAACAGAAGCCTCGTTCTTGAAGGCCCATGTGGAAGCCACAGCCCTAGTGGAGTGAGCTGTGATTCGTTCAGGAGGCTGCCGTCCGGCAGTCTCATAAGCCAAACGGATAATGCTTTTAAGCCAAAAGGAAAGAGAGGTAGAAGTCGCTTTTTGACCTCTCCTTTTACCAGAATAAACAACAAACAAGGATGATGTTTGTCTGAAATCTTTAGTAGCCTCTAAATAGAATTTTAGAGCACGGACAACTTCTAAATTGTGTAATAAACGCTCCTTCTTTGAAACTGGATTCGGACACAAAGAAGGTACAACTATCTCCTGGTTAATATTTTTGTTAGAAACAACTTTAGGAAGAAAACCAGGCTTAGTACGCAAAACCACCTTATCTGCATGGAACACCAGATAAGGAGGAGAACACTGCAGAGCAGATAACTCTGAAACTCTTCTAGCAGAAGAGATTGCAACCAAAAACAAAACTTTCCAAGATAGTAACTTAATATCTACGGAATGTAAGGGTTCAAACGGAACCCCTTGAAGAACTGAAAGAACTAGATTTAAACTCCAGGGAGGAGTCAAAGGTCTGTAAACAGGCTTGATCCTAACCAGAGCCTGAACAAATGCTTGAACATCTGGCATAGCTGCCAGTCGTTTGTGTAGTAAGACAGATAAAGCAGAAATCTGTCCCTTTAGAGAACTTGCAGATAATCCTTTCTCCAAACCTTCTTGTAGAAAGGATAGAATCTTAGGAATCTTTATCTTGTTCCATGGCAATCCTTTGGATTCACACCAACAGATATATTTTTTCCATATTTTATGGTAAATTTTTCTAGTTACAGGCTTTCTAGCCTGAATCAGAGTATCTATTACAGAATCTGAAAACCCACGCTTTGATAAAATCAAGCGTTCAATCTCCAAGCCGTCAGCTGGAGGGAAACCAGATTCGGATGTTCGAATGGACCTTGAACAAGAAGGTCCTGTCTCAAAGGTAGCTTCCATGGTGGAGCCGATGACATATTCACCAGGTCTGCATACCAAGTCCTGCGTGGCCACGCAGGAGCTATCAAGATCACCGAAGCCCTCTCCTGATTGATCCTGGCTACCAGCCTGGGAATGAGAGGAAACGGTGGGAATACATAAGCTAGGTTGAAGGTCCAAGGTGCTACTAGTGCATCTACTAGAGTCGCCTTGGGATCCCTGGATCTAGACCCGTAGCAAGGAACCTTGAAGTTCTGACGAGACGCCATCAGATCCATGTCTGGAATGCCCCATAATTGAGTTATTTGGGCAAAGATTTCCGGATGGAGTTCCCACTCCCCCGGATGGAATGTCTGACGACTCAGAAAATCCGCTTCCCAATTTTCCACTCCTGGGATGTGGATCGCAGACAAGTGGCAGGAGTGATCCTCCGCCCATTGAATTATTTTGGTCACTTCTTCCATCGCCAGGGAACTCCTTGTTCCCCCCTGATGATTGATATATGCAACAGTCGTCATGTTGTCTGATTGAAACCTTATGAATTTGGCCTTTGCTAGTTGAGGCCAAGCTTTGAGAGCATTGAATATCGCTCTCAGTTCCAGAATGTTTATCGGGAGAAGAGATTCTTCCCGAGACCATAGACCCTGAGCTTTCAGGGGTTCCCAGACCGCGCCCCAGCCCACCAGGCTGGCGTCGGTCGTGACAAAGACCCACTCTGGTCTGCGGAAGCTCATTCCCTGTGACAGACTGTCCAGGGTCAGCCACCAACGGAGTGAATCTCTGGTTTTTTGATCTATTTGAATCGTCGGAGACAAGTCTGTATAATCCCCATTCCACTGTCTGAGCATGCACAGTTGTAATGGTCTTAGATGAATTTGTGCAAAAGGAACTATGTCCATTGCTGCAACCATCAATCCTATTACTTCCATGCACTGCGCTATGGAAGGACGAAGAACAGAATGAAGTACTTGACAAGAGCTTAGAATTTTTGATTTTCTGACCTCTGTCAGAAAAATCCTCATTTCTAAGGAATCTATTATTGTTCCCAAGAAGGGAACTCTTGTTGACGGGGACAGAGAACTTTTTTCTTTGTTCACCTTCCATCCGTGAGATCTGAGAAAGGCTAGGACGATGTCCGTATGAGCCTTTGCTTTTGACAGAGACGACGCTTGAATCAGGATGTCGTCCAAGTAAGGTACTACTGCAATGCCCCTTGGTCTTAGAACCGCTAGAAGGGACCCTAGTACCTTTGTGAAAATCCTTGGAGCAGTGGCTAATCCGAATGGAAGTGCCACAAACTGGTAATGCTTGTCCAGAAAAGCGAACCTTAGGAACTGATGATGTTCCTTGTGGATAGGAATATGTAGGTACGCATCCTTTAAATCCACGGTAGTCATAAATTGATTTTCCTGGATAGTAGGTAGGATCGTTCGAATAGTTTCCATTTTGAACGATGGAACCTTGAGAAATTTGTTTAGGATCTTGAGATCCAAAATTGGTCTGAATGTTCCCTCTTTTTTGGGAACTATGAACAGGTTGGAATAAAAACCCATCCCTTGTTCTCTTATTGGAACTGGATGAATCACTCCCATCTTTAACAGGTCTTCTACACAATGTAAGAATGCCTGTCTTTTTATTTGGTTTGAAGATAATTGAGACCTGTGGAACCTTCCCCTTGGGGGTAGTTCCTTGAATTCCAGGAGATAACCTTGAGAAACTATTTCTAGCGCCCAAGGATCCTGAACATCTCTTGCCCAAGCCTGAGCAAAGAGAGAAAGTCTGCCCCCCACCAGATCCGGTCCCCGGATCGGGGGCCATCCCTTCATGCTGTTTTGGTAGCAGTGGTAGGCTTCTTGGCCTGCTTACCCTTGTTCCAGCCTTGCATTGGTCTCCAGGCTGGTTTGGGTTGTGAAGTATTACCCTCTTGCTTAGAGGATGTAGAATTAGAGGCTGGTCCGTTTCTGCGAAAGGGACGAAAATTAGGCTTATTTTTAGCCTTAAAAGACCTATCCTGTGGGAGGGCGTGGCCCTTTCCCCCAGTGATGTCTGAAATAATCTCTTTCAAATCAGGTCCAAATAATGTTTTACCCTTGAAAGGAATGTTAAGCAATTTTGTCTTGGAAGACACATCCGCTGACCAAGACTTTAGCCAAAGCGCTCTGCGCGCCACGATAGCAAACCCTGAATTTTTCGCCGCTAATCTAGCTAATTGCAAAGCGGCATCTAAAATAAAAGAGTTAGCCAATTTAAGTGCTTGAACTCTGTCCATAACCTCCTCATACGAAGATTCTTTATTGAGCGACTTTTCTAGTTCCTCGAACCAGAAACACGCTGCCGTAGTGACAGGAACAATGCATGAAATTGGTTGTAGAAGGTAACCTTGCTGAACAAAAATCTTTTTAAGCAAACCCTCTAATTTTTTATCCATAGGATCTTTGAAAGCACAACTATCTTCGATAGGAATAGTAGTGCGTTTGTTTAGAGTAGAAACCGCCCCCTCGACCTTGGGGACTGTCTGCCATAAGTCCTTTCTGGGGTCGACTATAGGAAATAATTTCTTAAATATAGGGGGGGGGACAAAAGGTATGCCGGGCCTTTCCCACTCTTTATTTACTATGTCCGCCACCCGCTTGGGTATAGGAAAAGCGTCGGGGGGCACCGGAACCTCTAGGAACTTGTCCATCTTACATAACTTCTCTGGAATGACCAAATTGTCACAATCATCCAGAGTAGATAATACCTCCTTAAGCAGTGCGCGGAGATGTTCTAATTTAAATTTAAATGTCACAACATCAGGTTCAGCTTGATGAGAAATCTTTCCTGAATCTGAAATTTCTCCCTCAGACAAAACCTCCCTCATGGCCCCTTCAGATTGGTGTGAGGGTATGACAGAACAATTATCATCAGCGTCCTCTTGCTCTTCACTGTTTAAAACAGAGCAATCGCGCTTTCTCTGATAAGTAGGCATTTTGGATAAAAGATTTGCTATAGAGTTATCCATTACAGCCGTTAATTGTTGCATGGTAATAAGTATTGGCGCACTAGATGTACTAGGGGCCTCCTGTGTGGGCAAAACTGGTGTAGACACAGAAGGGGATGATGTAGTATCATGTTTACTCCCCTCATTTGAGGAATCATCTTGGGCAATATCATTATCTGTGGCATTACTGTCCTTACTTTGTTTGGACACTATGGCACAATTATCACATAAATTTAAATGGGGAGACACATTGGCTTTCATACATATAGAACATAGCTTATTTGATGGTACAGACATGTTAAACAGGCTTAAACTTGTCAACAAAGCACAAAAAACGTTTTAAAATAAAACCGTTACTGTCACTTTAAATTTCAAACTGAAAACACTTTATTACTGAATATGTGAAAAAGTATGAAGGAATTGTTCAAAATTCACCAAAATTTCACCACAGTGTCTTAAAGCATTAAAAGTATTGCACACCAAAAAGAGCTTTAACCCTTAAAATAACGGAACTGGAGCCGTTTTTACATTTAACCCCTATACAGTCCCAGCTATATGCTTTGCTGAGACCCAACCAAGCCCAGAGGGGAATACGATACCAAATGATGCCTTCTATGAGCTTTTTCAGTGATTCTTAGCTCCTCACACATGCATCTGCATGCCTTGCTCTTCAAAAACAACTGTGCATTAGTGGCGCGAAAATGAGGCTCTGTCTATAACTAGAAAAGGCCCCATCTGAAAAAGGTGTCCAACACAGTGCCTGCCGTTTTTCTAAACAATCCCCAAGATTATAATAACCATTATTAGTTAGAATCTGCATAATATGCCTAGTAAAGCAATCGTTTTAGCCCAGAAAAATGTCTACCAGTTTTTTAAGCCCTTTTTGAAGCCCTTTATTCTTTTATGTTTAACTAAGAAAATGGCTTACCGGTCCCCATGAGGGGAAATGACAGCCTTCCAGCATTACATGGTCTTGTTAGAAATATGGCTAGTCATACCTTAAGCAGAAAAGTCTGCTAACTGTTTCCCCCAACTGAAGTTACTTCATCTCAACAGTCCTGTGTGGAAACAGCAATCGATTTTAGTAACTGTCTGCTAAAATCATCTTCCTCTTACAAACAGAAATCTTCATCCTTTTTCTGTTTCAGAGTAAATAGTACATACCAGCACTATTTTAAAATAACAAACACTTGATAGAAGAATAAAAACTACATTTAAACACCAAAAAAACTCTTAACCATCTCCGTGGAGATGTTGCCTGTGCAACGGCAAAGAGAATGACTGGGGTGGGCGGAGCCTAGGAGGGATCATGTGACCAGCTTTGCTGGGACTCTTTGCCATTTCCTGTTGGGGAAGAGAATATCCCAAAAGTAAGGATGACGCCGTGGACCGGACACACCAATGTTGGAGAAAAGTGCTGTCCAGAGTTCTGAAGCTTAGATGCCTTCTTTTTCAAATAAAGATAGCAAGAGAATGAAGAAAAATTAATAATAGGAGTAAATTAGAAAGTTGCTTAAAGTTGCATCCTTTATTATACTTGGACCATAATAAAGCAATGGCTCTAGTAGTATGAGTCCTGATAAATCTAAAAAGCCTTTGAAGTTTTTACTTTCTGTAACCAGACAAAAGGCTAATCAATCAGCCTTTCTGATATCAATATAAGCAGAATGATGACACAACATTGTCAGAATTATTACTACATTTGGGCGTAACAAATGAGATGTCCTCGAAATCATCTTATCCTAGGAGAAAAATGCAAAAGATTCAAAAGTATGATCTTGCAGAGGAAGCTATCTTTCACTGAAGCAACACCTAAAGGTTTGAGACTAAATAGTAAAACCCATATGTACATTAGCTTGCAAAAACTTTGCTTTGTTTGAATCCAACAGAGACGGATGTAGTCTTAGCAGCCAATAAAAATAGATCTATAATAGCATCACATTTACATAATCTATCCAACTGGGATTTTTTTTTTTAATACTGCCTCCACTAACTAATCATAAGATGCTTGAGGGGAACCATCTACCAAAGTAATATATTAGTACATATGGAAAGGTTAGAGAAAGACATAAAAACGATAGATACAGGAAAAGGAGGAATAATAAATCATAAAAATGCATTGCACAGTTTTTCAAGTGCAAAATAAAATATGTTATTGTGAATTCAGCTTTTAGTCCCTCTAAGGTACCAGGATAAAAAGTGTGAGGATAAAATTACTTTGTGCTAAATTTCTGAATGGACTAGAGAGCATGTAGTAAACTCCATTTGTACACAACTGTACCTTCATCAGGTTTGAGGCCAACCTTCTGTTTGGTTTGTAGGAATTCAGAACATGAATTGTGATGTAAACGGATGGAGACGGTACGAATTAGACTTTAAATTATACATAACTAACATGATTAGTGAGCTATTCCAGAGAGAAAATATGACATATTGACACGTAAAACATGGCTCAGACTGTTGTTTATTGTAGAGAGAAACAAAAAAACAAAAACAAAAACACAATTCTGAGATTAAATGAACACCAATTCTAAATAACAGAAATATGTGGTTATATATACCATCAGAGAACGTTGATTTTTAAAAGTCCTGTATCCAATAAGTATTTTTAAGACTTGGACAAATTCAAACTCAATAATTACCTGATTTGGAGAGCATACTGGAAAGTCTTCTACTGGTGGAATTAAACCTTGGGCTATCAGTTGACCATATGAAGGAGGAGCCTCGCGTCTCAACAATTCTGCTTCTACCCTGGACAGCTGTGTTTCAAAGGACCTGAAAGAAGTAGAAAATCATAAAACAATTAGGTTTACTTAACATTGGGATTCTATTCTTTTAGAAAATATCCAAACATGGAAATGTACCATAATTAACTATTTACATATTTAAAAATTAAGAACAACAAATTATGCTTACCTGATAATTTCATTTTCTTCTGAAGGGAAGAGTCCACAGCTGCATTCATTACTTTTGGGAAATACAGAACCTTGCCACCAGGAGGAGGCAAAGACACCCCAGCCAAAGGCTTACATACCTCCCCCACTTCCCTCATCCCCCAGTCATTCTGTCAAGGGAACAAGGAACAGTAGAAGAAATATCAGAGTGAAAAAAGCTGCCAGAAGAACAAAAAAAATTACAGCTGCCTCAGCGAAAAAACACGGATGGGAGCTGTGGACTCTTCCCTTCAGAAGAAAATGAAATTACAGGTAAGCATAATTTATGTTTTTCTTCTTAAAATGGAAGAGTCCACAGCTGCATTCATTACTTATGGGAAAACCATACCCAAGCTAGAGGACACTGAATACAAACAACGGGTGAGTGCAAAATGTGACCCCTTCAAAAGGCACCACAGCCTGAATTACTTAACACCCTAAATTTTAAGTACAAACAACAGGGTAGAAAACCCGAGCCCAGGTAACTGCACTATAGTTCCACTGTCAGCAAAGCCGAACTAAAAACCACTCAGACCTAGAGTCCATTAAGCCCAAACAACCTCTGAGGCGTCCATGGGCCACGGCTCCCAAGAAGGAACCCGGTTAAAGACAAGGACCGCATCAGCCCCCCAAAAGGGAAAACAGAGTCCAGGAAAAATCCGAAAGGAACTTTTCCCACTTCCACCTATAGAACAGCCCATGGTTGTATTACAAGAGCAATGCCCAGGAAGATGAGCTCCCTAGAAGCATAAGGACTAAAGAAAAAGGATCCATACACAGGGAAACATTTCCCAACAAGGACTCGAGGAACATCCTCATATCCCTGTGATCCTGTACCCTACCCTAAGGTACACCAGGAAAACAATGAGTCCTCCGTTGCCTCAGAACATATCCAGACCTGCAGGCTAGACAGGCAGAGACAGCAGAAACAGGATAACTATTCCAGCAGCTAGAAAAAAGCTCTCCAAAAGAACCTTACACCACCTGAGCAGGAACTCTCAATGACCAGCTTCCAAGAGGAAGGCTGACTCACCGTTGCTAACCCAAATCCGCCTAAAGGTGCTTCAAAACTTGTTAGCATACAAACAAGTGCAATTAGCTGTAGCACCATCACAGGACAAATAGCTGTAGATGGTTCCAACTGCAAACCCTTCAAGGGCTTACAGCCCTCCGAATAGTGGGCTCCTCCAAGGAGCGCCCCCACCCGACACCAGTAGAAAAGAGGAGGACATTCACAAAGGAGAGGACCACACTTAAGAAAACGGTCCACACCGCAAGGGGTAACTGATCCCCAACCTCCCCTCCAGGATAATGGTCCCAGCCCAAAGGCTAGTCAAAACCAAAGACAAGAGTCCCAGAGAAAGGAAGAAAAGGAAGGATCAACGAGGACCAAAGCCCTCGGATAGATCACTGTTACAAATGGCATGCTAACGTGAGTCAGGATAGACATTGTGTTCGGGTACGAGACCCCCTACACGCTGTCTTCGTCCAAAAAGGAACACTTCCCAAGGGAAGAAGGCTCCCAGATACTCAGCATCCATATATCATATCCAACACATAGCAAAAGCCCCAAAGGGTGCAAACCCTCAGCCTCCCGCTGCAGGAACGGAGTAACCAGACACTACATCACAGCTCTCCTTCCAGGATCCAGAAACGCAAGAAGGGAAAAACCCCTACAAGGACCCAAAGGACGCCACAGATACTAAGGTAACTCTAAACCCGGAGAACCCAAACCCCATTCTGGAAGAGAAGGAAATGAAAACAAACGGGTAAATACCCTACCATAGAGGCGAGACCCTTCTGCCATATCGCCAACCGAGTTGAAAACACCTTGAGTCTACAGGAACATCTTAAATGCACCAGAAGACCAGTAGGGACCCGTCAGAAGGCCCTAAAGCCTAAGCCACAGTTAGATAGGCATCTCTCACAGAGTCCCAGCCCCCACGAGAGGCACACGGGACCACAAACATCTAGTTTGAAACCTAACCGTCCACACCAATCTAAAGAGACATGGACTTAGGCCAGGGTCCTCGACAGGGAGTTGATCGAAAGACCCAACTTCCAGAGGAACCCTAAACTGCCTCCTACGAGGAGGAGCGCGCCTCTAAAGTCCGTAGACTTGGCGATCTAGCATAGCCTCAAACCCAAGAGTTATAAAGAACTCCTGAACATTTTAAGATTCAGCACCCAGTGCATATGGATCGCAAGGAAATCTCATAGGCAAGCGGTAACGCGTGTTACACACACAGGCAGGTTAGCAATCAACCCCCGAAGGCAAATGATAACCCTGGGCCTTGCTTGCCATTCCAGAGAATTAAACGTAAGGCACCACCCACGAAGCCCTTAACCGAGCATCGAGGATAAATGGTCAACTACCTGACCCCAGAAGGGCGGCCATCCCTACCCGACCTCGACTCTTCACTGGCAAGCCCCAAGGCTAGAGTTGCAACAAGGACGTAATACACCCTAACGTCAAAGAAAGTGGTCAGACCAAGGGTATAAAATGGAATAGGCAACAGTCAGAGATACTGGAAGGATCTAACTTCCAAAGAAACTACTTTTAGCAGGCAAATGCTGGAGACATAGACGCCCACAGAAGGCAGGGAACCCCTGCACACCACCTCTTAGAGTAACACAACTCGGAATAGAGGAAGAAAGACATGCCCGCGCATCCAGACCAGATGATCCACCCAAGGCGGGGAGGAATGAGACTCCGCCACCCCAAGAAAATGCGCAATAGGCTAAAGAATCCGCGTCCAAAACGGTAATCACTCGGCACACCAGACCACAAGGTCACACGCATCTCCCAACTTCCAAAGAATGGAAATAACTGCTCCGAGTCCCCAGGGACCTGAAGAACCACGATGCCGTCTGCAAAAACAGATCTGCATCCCAGGCGAGTAGCCCGAACCAACCATCCTAGATTGGCACTCACAACCCTCTGTCCAGAGGGGTTGCATATAAACCACAGGCCTTATACTTCAGTAGGATCCGAGCCTGGAGTCCACAGAATAGGCCAAGTGACATTCAGAATCCAACAGGATTTAATTCATCAGCACCATGAAGGTAACATGAACCCTGGTAACAGCCGAAAAAGCGTCCGACCAGTACCAGCCTGGTATAATGACACTCCTAAACTGCTCAAGGTCCAAGAAAATTTGTCCTGAAGGATCGATAAATGAACTAGAAAACACAATTCTAATATTCAACAAGTGCACAACTTCCGAGGAAGTGCCCATGCGACCAATATTCGAAGTATCGGTTCCAGAGAAGAATGTTCATAAAACGAAAATCTAACAGCCATGAGCTTAAGGAAATCCAATAAAACACATCCATCCGGATAAAAAAAAAAAAAAAAAAAGGCAGCACCCATCGTGTGAATGCCCAAGGTGAATGAAAAGTACAACAGGGCTAGCTGATTAGAAGCCCCATTCACCCAAGCTCGAAAAACATAAAAAGAGAAATAGAAAATAAAACAAATAAAGCGGAGACGTTAAGGAGATTGGCTTCATCCCCAAACGTCATATCCATTTTGCCATCCAGCTTCTAAGGCCTCTGATCCCTCGGCCCACTAGGACTGGGATCCTCCAACAATGCCAAAACAGGTCTTAAAAGAACGCAAAGGCGAGCCAGCTGGGAAAAGGTCTGGGGCACACGCCTCATGGGTCATGGAAACCTCGGAGGCAGATGGTTTAATGCACTCTAAGCTCCCTGGTGCGGGAGAAGAGAGTACTCTAAAACGGCAATCGGAACATAACTGATGGGCACTGATTACCTGGGCCATTGCATATTCATCACAAGACACATTCTCCGTTTTGGAGGCATCCGTGTCACGCATATCAGAATCCTCCACATCTTGGGATTACAAAAAATGACTGGCACCCTTTAACACCCCCAATGGCTGGGGAACTCACCACCTCCTGTGAACCAGACTACCCTCGAGCTAGACTCTCTCGGTCGCACACAGCATACGGAAGTGAAAAACAACGTAACCGCACCCGTCACGAGGTGCACCGTGCCAGTCATAAAAAGGGCGCGCAATCTTGAGAGAACGCGTCCTTAAAATAAGGCCGTTATGTTCCATAAAGGCTGTGAGCCTAGGTATAGCTACACATTTGCAGATAGAACCATACAACAAACATTATTAAAGTCCCCCCTGTTCAATAACCCCCCTCAGGAGATATTAACCCATGATTCCTTATTAAGATAAAAGGAGTCCCACTGGGACTTAACCTTGTTTTTTTAACAATACATTCCCATATTGATTAATAAAATGAAACGATCTTACCAGAATCTACGCTGTGGAACAGGAACACGGCCCTTCAAGTGTGACAGATAGTAGCCTCGCTTCTGACATGGACTTGAGTGAAGAAAGGTAGGCAGCGAAACTCGTCAACTCTGATTACCAAGGAGCTGTTAATATGAGTCGGGATGGGTTTGCAGGAAAACTCTACCTGCATCTCCGGACTCTCAACTTTCATCCATGCTCTCACTGAGGCGCTGACAGGATTATTTAAAACTCCAGTCCCATTGCGAAGAGTACTACCCTCCATTAGAGACTCTCTCAAACGTCTGACACTTCTCGGCCAACCTCCTGTGAAGAAAGGCAAAGAATGACTGGGGGATGAGGGAAGTGGGGGAGGTATTTAAGCCTTTGGCTGGGGTGTCTTTGCCGCCTCCTGGTGGCCAGGTTCTGTATTTCCCAAAAGTAATTAATGCAGCTGTGGACTCTTCCCTTTTAAGAAATTGTTGTATTTTACTAAAACTAAACACTTAAATAATAACTAGAGCTCCCAACTGTCACACATTTTGTGGCATTTTCATGGTTTGCGTGCACTGTTGTCCCTCCAGGATCTCTTTCTCATATATAAATGCCCCAGTTTGTCAGGAGGTTCACACAGTAATAATCCAGCCCTGGTCCAACTTTTCCCCTCAACATGATGTAACACTGACCCAACACACCACAACTCCACTTTGGTCCTTCAGCACCCTAATCCAATTGTTTGGAAGTCTGTAATAACTATTTCATGAGACTACACCGCTGGTTTTCAAACCTGTGCTCAGACTTCCCTAACAGCCCACATTTGAGGATATCTGAACTAGAGCACAGGTGAACCAATCAGCTGATTAGTAAACATGGTTACTTTACCTGCTCTCAACCAAGGTAATCCAGAAAACCTGGACTGTTGGGGAGGCATGAGGACAGGTTTGAAAACCAGTGGACTACAAAAACTTGCACATAGAATAAACCAATGAGCAGGCAGTCAAATTACAGTCACTCATGGTTCATTAATTGAAGACCTGTAATACTGAAAATCAAACCAACTATGTAATATGCCAATCACTTTATATTTGATCTTAAACATACATAATACCACCATATATTTCTGGATACATTAAATGCACACTTACTTGAGCATTTTAAATGTCAATTTTCTTTGTGATCCATCCCATTAAAAAAACCTTACTTTGCCTTTGTTTATGATAATGGACAGAGAATAAATCATCATGTATACCAGAGAATGTTGTGAGACAAAACAAGTCACCTGAATGTTGGGACTAAGGGGATATTGTCAATATATTTATTAGCACTGCATTGCAAAATAGCATAATACAATAAATTGTTTGGTAATTTTAACTTGTGATCTTGTTAGAAATACATCTCTAGTTAAGCCTCTAGTTTAAGTTTATTTTGAATATTTGCTGTGGTCCATTAGAGCCATCTGTAAATGGGCTCCTGTACAGACCTAAGCAAATCATTGCGTAGCATGTTGGGGCACCAGGTAAGCTAAGGCATACTTAAGTATGCCCTAAGCCTCTCTGGGGAAATGCAGTAATCACCTAAGAATCCTGCAAAAAAAATGATGATTGTGGAATTCATTTTTTTTCCACTTTACTTAAATAAATATTTTACAAGGCGCTCATTATTTAGTTTGTTACATGCAGACGGGTTAATAAATGCCTTCCCTTTCATTGCTTTTGTAAACTGGTGGCAACTTAAAACCTCTCCATATACTTTAATAAAGGTAATACTTGTTACCATCAGTTTACAACAACAATGGAACTAGGCCTTAATTTTTGTGAGTTAAAATCATTTTTAAAGGGTCATAAGATTCAAAATTAAAACCGCAAGCTCTATCTGAACCATGAAAGTTTTTAAGAGACTTTTTGTAAAGCATAGATACGTTCAGGAGCAGCAATGCACTACTGGTAACTAGCTGGTGATTGGAGAGTACACCAGGGCTCATGAAACTCAGGAGCCACTGGCTCCTAGAATTTTACCCCCTTGACTCCTAACTGTTTGGGTTATTCTCTATATATCTAAATACAAATACCACTATCATTTTCTGTGTAGATCTTAGTTTGTTGCACTCTCACAAGAAGAAATCAGTCTCCAAAAAAAAGCCAAATGCCGCAAGCGGCTGCCTTCTTCTGCATTCAGATCATCACAAATGATCCGAATGCACGTGCCTACTTTAAAGGGATATTAAACACTAAAAACATTTTATAAAGTATAATATTAAAATTATTCCCTGCCTCCCTTGAGCCATAAGTGCCGCCATATTGAAACCTATCTTTTACTACATTCCAGTGCTGACCTGTTTGCACATGTGCAGTAACTCTACTTCAGATACCTGCAGTGTAACCAAGTGGCAGCAGCACCCATGATTAGAGGGAGGTGCAGGAAATGTGTTTAGTGTCCCTTTAATGGGACACTGAAGTCAAAATTAAACTTTTATTATTCAGACAGAGCAGCAGTTTTAAGATACTTTCCAATTTACTTCCATTATTAAATTGTGCACAGTCTTTCTATTTTCACAATTTCTAAGGCACCAGCTACTACTGAGCTTGTGCAAGAGTTCATAGTATATGAGTCTGTAATTGGCTGATGGCTGTGACAGGATACAGGGGGCTGGGAAATTGAAATGCATTTAATAGAGAGCAAGTGCTACGGCTTAGTCTTTTTATTATGCATTTATTGATTATGCAATTCTACTGTATCGTATGATCTTTTAAATAAGGGTTTAACTCTTGCAGAAATTAAATTCATAGTTATATGCAATCAATATAATAATAATAATAATAAGCTATAACACAGAGCATTTTCTATTTGAAACTTTTAGTCCCCTCTATTAAATTTGACTTAATCTTGTCAATTGCATTGTTGTTATTAAGACACAGTTAGATTTTAAAATAATATACTTTACATGATAAATTTAGAAAAGTATCTTGAGATACATAAATAAGAATCAAATTCTTGGGGTCCTTAAAACTTTCATTTAGAACGTTTACGCACTTCATTTCACTCATGCATAGGGTATATTGACAACATTAAAAAGGGACTCTAAATTCACAGTTCAGTACCCCAAAATGTAAATGTGAAAACTGTAGTTCTGTATATTGGCAAAGGATTGGGTGTAATATTCTACACAGTGACTGCTTAATAAGAGCATAAGTACATGTATCTCTCAATACTACAATAAACAGTTTTTAAATCTATTTTGTACACAGGTAAATTACAGTGCAGTACTTAACTGACCACAAACGCTATGCATATAAATTATAACAAAGGGACTTAAGAACCTTCATTAGATATGAACACCATTTTTTATAATGTTAGAAATTTGACAATTCCCAAACAAGCTTCAGTGCTCCTTTTGGAGACCACTACTACCTTTGTTACTTTGGTCATATCACTTCTCTGGATTGGCTGAAAATGTGCCTTCATCCAGTCTAAAGCGGATATGGAATAAAAAGAGAGACGGCAATGGCATATTGTGGGCAGTGGTAAAGCATTGCAGCTATTTTGAGAGTGGTGAATACTTTTGTTTTTAAGGCTAAACATTTGACATTTTTAATGGGTATTATTATTATTATTATTATCATTTATTTGTATAGCGCCGCCAAATTCCGTAGCGCTGGTACTATGTTCAACAAGTATTTATGTCCCTTTAATTGTATCAACACATTTCCTGCTAATACTGCTGCACCACTTAGAAATGTTTGCACTAGCTTAAAGTGATAGTAAATTCAAGCGTATAACAAACGCTAGGATTTACCATCACTAAAAATCAAGTGTAGTTTAAGTGATGAGATATGTTAAAAAAAAAAAAAAAAAAAAAAAAAGGAGTGCTAAACTCAACCTTTCTGTGCCGTTGCACAGCTCTAAACTCAGCGGCTCTGGCTGCCCACGGCGCATTGCTCTTCTTCACTGAGGTGACGTTTGCACCTCTAAACCAATAGCTGTGCGTGCTAACTGAAAGTTTGCTGTATGCACGCATGGCTATTGGTTTAGAGGTGCAAGCTGCACCTCATTGGTAGAAGAGAGATGTGCTGTGGGCGGCTAGAGCCGCTGAGGTTAGCGCAGTGCAACGGCACAGAAAGGGTGAGTTTAGCACACTTTTTTGACATATCTCATTAATTAAACTCAACTTGATTTTTAGCAATGGTATATCCTAGGGTTTGTTATACCCTTGAAGTGATGAGATATGTAAAAA